>NW_026294491.1:62338974-62561474 GCF_007827085.1 Peromyscus californicus insignis | reverse complement strand
ACATGTATCTGCATTTGTTTCCTGTTTCCTCTCAATATTTTCATTTTTCTTCCATGATTTTTTTTCAAGACAGGGTTTCTCTGTGTATCCCTGACTGACCTGAACTAGCTCTGTAGCCCAGGCTGGCCTTGAACTCGGAGATCCGCCTGTCTCTGCCACCCAAGTGCTGGGATTAAAGGCTTGCACCAGCAGGCCTAACTTTCTCTCAGTATTTTTAGAATATACTTTTATTATTATTAGGATAGTGTGTGTGTGTGTGTGTGTGTGTGTGTGTGCGCACACGTGCCATGGCACACATATGGAGATCAGACAACTTTGTAGAGCCAGTTCTTCCTACCATGTGGGTTCTGAGGATCAAACTCAGGTCATCAGGATTGATAGCAAGCTCCCCTACCTACTGAGCCATTTTGTTACTCTCAGTAACATTTTACTAATATTAATATAGTTAATTTATACATTGTTGCTCCACTCCACTACACAACCATATTAAATGGACAGAGGCAGGAAGGTCTCTGTGAGTTCAAGGCAGCCTTGTCTACATAGAAAAACCCTATTTTTTAAAATAAAATAATCTTGGCTGGGCATGTTGGCACATGCCTTTAATCCCAGTACTTGGGAAGCAGAGGCAGGTGAATTTCTGTGAGTTATAGGCCAGCTTGGACTACAAAGCCAATTCCAGGACAGCTAGGGCTGTTATACAGAGAAACCCTGTCTTGAAAAAAATAAAATAAAATGAAGGAATTTCTTTAACCTATCAATGTAGAAAATCTGAAAGAACATCACTGGAGTTGATGAATAACTATAGGCATCAATGGAGGATACAAAGTTAATACATCAAGCAATGCCTGCAATCCCAGCATTCAGGAAGAAGATACAAGAAGTTTGTTGCAAGTTCAAGGCCCGTCTGGAACTCGCAAGATGGCATACAACATTTGAAACCCCAAACACTGGAGCTGCTGAGGGAGGAGTGAGACTTTTAGGCTAGACTGGGCTACGTAGCAAACCTGTCTTTAAAAGGGGTGGGGTGCTAGGGCCGGTAATGATGCCCTTCACGGGGTAGAAGGCTAGCTCAGCATGGAAGAAGCCTGAACTTCACTCCTTAGCACAGAGTAAACTTCATGAGGTAGTAACGTCTGTGCTCCCAGACCTTGAATGATGAAGACCAGAAGATGAAAGGTTCAGGGTTGGGCCAGGCATGGTGGCGCAAGTCTTTAATCCCAGCACTTGGGAGGCAGAGGAGGCAAATTTCTGTGAGTTCAAGACCATCCTGGTCTACAGAAGGAGTTACAAGACAGCCAGGGCTGCAAAGAGAAGCCCTGCCTCAAAAACAAAACAAAAGAAGGTTCAAGGTCATCCTTAGCTACATGGGTTCAAAGCCAGTCTGGGCTAGATGAGGCCTTATCTAAAAAAAATAAAATCCAGTTGGGAAGGGAGAAGAGAGGTATATGGGTAAACAAGCTGACCACTGCTTCACAGGGCTTCCTAGTCTTTATAAATAAAAAGGTGAGGGTAGGTATTATACTCATTATATATAGGAAAAAAGTAGTTTCTATAAGGTATGTATCTTCATGAGGTTTCAAGCATCCAGGTGAACATCTCCACTGGGGAAATGACTGTTTCCAAAACTAGTCACCCCTATGGAGCCTGCTGCAGGCTGAATGGGTAGTTCCCATTTGCCTGTGATCACTCTGGCCTCTCTCTGCACCGGTCAAAGCTTATTGTGTTTGTCTACTAGTTACGTGCCTGACATTTCCCTCTCTCCTTGGCGGGGACAGGTCCGTTTTTAGAAGGAAGTCTTGTGTAGCTCAGGCTGCCCTTCTTGAACTCAGTATACAGCGAACACTAGTCTTGGAAGTCCTGATCTCCAGCCTCTACTTCTCAAGGGCTAAGATTGCAGGTATGTATCTTACAAGGACTCCAATTTGCAGTAAAGCTCGTTAAGGAAGGGAATGGCTCAGTTGCCTTTATCCTACTGGCTATGAGTGGGATAGGACTTCTGTTGGTCTTTTCTGTGTTGAACACACAGATTGCAAGCCCAGAGCCACTTTGAGATCTTTGGCAGCAGTTAACTCTGCAGCTCACACACAATTGAGCCTGTATGATAATGAGTATTCAGAGACGGGTAATGTCTAGGGGGTGCTCACCAACCTAAGACAGAGCGCCTGTGTGGCCTGGGCAGGCGTCTCCATGATGGGTAAGGTGACCTGCTGACGTCCCATGCAACCTAAGTCAGAAGCTCATTTTTTAATAAAAGGGGGGACCAGTAGGGCCCTGGCTCCTGTTTTGGGTAACTGCTGCCTTGCTTGCTGACCTTGACCTTGATATCCTCCCTATGCTAATTCCCTGCTGGGTTCCACCCTCCTGAATGCTTAAGGGAAGTTCCTTGTCTGTGTATCCTGCATATTGGGCGTTAACAGCTTAGATGCAAAATTGTAAAACATCAGTAGCGAACTTTTGCCCTCTGGGGTTCTCCCATTGTAATGTAACCTGTATTTAAGACCTCCTCCATGCTTCAATAAACAACATTAGGCATTTAAAAAAAAAAGAAGGATCAGTCCAGGACTAGGCCCTCTGCATGGTGAAAAAAAAAAAGATTGCAGGTATGAGTGACCACTCCCATGTCTTACCTATTTTTTTTTTTTTTTTTTTTTTTGGTTTTTCGAGACAGGGTTTCTCTGTGTAGCTTTGCACCTTTCCTGGAACTCACTTGGTAGTCCAGGCTGGCCTCGAACTCACAGAGATCCGCCTGGCTCTGCCTCCCGAGTGCTGGGATTAAAGGTGTGTGCCACCACCGCCCGGCCATGTCTTACCTATTTGATACCTTTTCCCCATCACCTCCAGCACCTAATTATGTCTGGATATTTTTTAAAGGGGGTGTGTGTGTGTGTGTGTGTGTGTGTGTGTGTGTGTGTGTGTGTGTGTACAGAGAACAACTTGTGAGGGTCACTTTTCTCCTTCCACTAAGTGGGCCTGGGGATCAAACTGAGTTCATCAGACTTGGAAGCAAGCACCTTTACTTGTTTAGACATCTTACCTATCCTATTTATTTACCTATTTTTTTTTCCTTTGCTTTGGAGACAGGCCTCACTATGTAGCCCTGGCTGGCCAGGGGCTCACTCTCTGTTTTCGGACACAGTCTTAGGCAGCTCCAACTCTCCTCAAATTCACTGTGTCATAGAGTCTGGCCTTGACCTGAATCTCCCGCCTCCACAGCCCAGCGCTGGGATTCAAAGCATTTTCCACCATGTCTAGATATTTACTGACCACATGCCTGTGTCCCAGCCTTGCCAGTGTCCCCACTTGTCTGTTTCTTTCCCTTCCCTGGCTCTGTGGGGCTCATCTCTTCCTCCTCAGGTGCAGGACTTTCCTGAAGGGCAGGGCCCTTGCTCCAGAAGAGACCCAGTCAGAAAACAACTCTTATGCAGCTGCCAACCTTCGCACTGTAACAGGCAGCTTGTCGGACTAACCAGTGTCACCTTAAACAGACACAGAATCTGACCCTGGGTCAGACACCGGGAAACGAATATGGGGTTGGGAGAGGGTGGCGGATAAAGATCTAGGTGGGAGTCACGTGAAAGCCCGGGGTTGGGTGGCAGGTTTGGAGGGTCATTAAAATAAATTCTATCAGCCGGGCGGTGGTGGCGCATGCCTTTAATCCCAGCACTCGGGAGGCAGAGCCAGGCGGATCTCTGTGAGTTCGAGGCCAGCCTGGACTACCAAGTGAGTTCCTGGAAAGGCGCAAAGCTACACAGAGAAACCCTGTCTCGAAAAACCAAAAAAAAAAAATAAATAAATAAATTCTATCTACTTTGTCAGACAGCTTACCATCAAAACCACAAATAGCAGGAAGATCTGGCTGGATACGGCCAAACTCTACCCAGAGCAGCCCAGAGCATGGCGAGGTCAGAGAGTCCACCCATTTAAGGGTCTTCCTCACCTGACATTTGCCCATTTCAAGCAGCCATGCCTTTCCTCTCTCCAGTAACGACTCACCCACACTTCCATTAGGATCATTGCTGGTCTCTGCTGCTTTTCCTTTTGAGACAAGGTCACATGTAGCTCATGGTGGCCCCAAACTGGATAGATTGTTTTGCAGAGGACCTTGACATCCTGATCCTCCAGCCAGGCATAGTGGCTCACACCTTTAATCCCAGCATCCGGGAGGCAGAGGCAGGCAGATCTCTGTGAGTTCGAGCCAGCCTGGTCTACAGAGCGAGTTCTAGGATAGCCAGGGCTACACAGGGAAACCCTGTCTTGAAAAACAAAACAAAACAAAAAAACAAAGAAAGAAGTAAAAGAAAAAGGAAATTCTCGGGGTTGGGGATTTAGCTCAGTGGTAGAGCACTTGCCTAGCAAGTGCAAGGCCCTAGGTTCGGTCCTCAGCTCTGACATAAAAAAAAAAAAAAAAAGAAAGAAAAGAAAGAAAAGAAAAGAAAAAGGAAATTTTGCTTCTTCTGCCTCCACCTCCAGAATGCTGGGATTAAAGACCTGCACACCAAGCCTGGGTCACGTGGTGCTGGGAATCCAAAGGCGACTTCTGAAAGTAGGCAAGCGCCCCACCCCATGAGCTACATCCCAGTCCCCTCCTTAACTTTCCCACACTTTTTTGATGCAAGGTCTTGTTACATAGTCCAAGGTGTAGCCCAGGCTGGCCTGGAATTTACCATTCTTCTGCCTCCAGGTACTGGGATTACGGGAATTCACCACTGTGTCTAACTTGGTCTGTGAGTTTTATTACACTAATGTGCTTCAACTAAAACTCCAGGACAAACCTGGAAACTGATGACATAGTCACCCCAAATCCCATACCTACAAGTGTCCAAGCTAGAATTCCAAGTCATCACAATTCAGGCCATTCTCTGCCATGGCTCTCAAGCCTTAGAGAGCTCTGATGAGATCCCTTCCAGCTCAACCCTGTCACCTCTTCCCCCAGGTCACACAGCGGGGAGTCTGTAGCACTAGCGAATTTTTCATTGTCTTCAGGAACAAATCATCCATCTTTTTTTTTTCTTTTTTTAAGTAAACCTTCCCATTCAGGTTCCTGTCCATCAAGTCTGACAACCTGAGTTCGATTCCCAGGACTTGCATGATTGAAGAAGAGAACTGACTTCTGAAAGTGGTCCTCTGACCTACACAGGCATGAATGCATGCATGCATATACACACACACACAGATCCTTTTTTTTGAAAGGGGCTGGTAAAATGGCTTAGCAGGTAAAGTAAACCCTCCTATCCTGAAATGCTAATAGCCCAGCAGGCAATATCAACTCTCCCAACTGGTTAGCCCCACCCAAATGTTGAGTTTAATTGAGCTTTGCAAATAACTTCTAAACAACTCCCAGAGCTATGAGGGTTTTATATATATATATATATATTTGTGCCAAACACTGGATCTAGAGTCAAAGGCTAGTAGTGTTTGTTTGTTTGTTTTTTTAAGATTGGGTCATGTAGTCAGGTCAGTCTTGAATTCACTATATTGCTGAGGATGACCTTGAATTACTGATCATCTTCCCAAAGTACTTAGATTACCAGTGTGGGCCACCATGCCTGGCTCTTGGCTAGAAATTATTACAGTGAAAAAGATGGTAGAAAATCCCAAGGGTCTCATGGACTGACCCCCTGGACCTTTGATGTTCCATGCTGCATGTTCCAGACCCTGACAAGCAAAAGAAAAGTCTGAACTGGGTAACGGCAACAGCATCCCCAAGGCAATCACGGTAGAGACTAGTTAGGCCCCCTTAGTAACCCTGGTTCCTTGTCCAGGATGCACAGGGAAACTACACTTCTCAGCTTCTTTTGCAAGGTAGAGTTCTGGCCACTGACCTGAGCTGGAATCCTGAGAGCCCACATAAAAGCCAGGTATGGTGACATGCATCCATTAGCTCAATGCTCCTGGGACAGCTGGGAAGCAGTGAGGAGAATCCTTAGATGCACAAGGGCCAGTCAGTCTAGAATACACAGCAGTGCACAAGAAAGAGACCCTGCTTCAAATGAGGTAAGAGGTGAGGACTGACTCCCCGAGGCTGTCCGTTGACCTCCACATGCAGGCTATGGCATGTGTACCCACACTTACAAAAGAACACATGCACACACACACATACACACACACACACAAATAAATAAATAGCAATAATAATAATAAGCAATACAAGAGTGGTCATAATTTTTAAAAGGTATACAGTTACTATTTGATGAACATTTACTGTGCTTTAGATAACTGTGTTTTACTATATCTACCTTTGTGAATACAAAAAGCACAGCTCCATTACACCAGAGTTTTGAAGATGTAGCTCGGATGGTCCATGTTTGGATATGTGAAACCTTAAGTTAGACCCTCAGCACTGCATAACCTGGGTAGAACAGTCCACACCTATAATGTCAGCACTCTGGGAACCAAGGAGAGAGGAAATTCCAGGCCAGCCTTGGCTACAGAAGTTTGAGGCCAGCCTGGGCTACATGAGACTCTGTCTCAAACAAACAATGCTACATGGGTGAGACTTGAGTATTTCTTTCTTTTTTAGGTCTCATGTAGCCCAGGCTATCCTTAAACTTGCTATGTGGCCAACAAGCACTCTGCCAACCAAGCTACATCCCCAGCCCACAGGTGGGAATTTTAAAACATTCTCTCAAGTTGTATGTCAGTGAAATAAGAAGTCTAAAGAAGCGTTTAAGGAAGTGGAATCAAATGATAATACCACACGGTGACTGGACATAGTAGCTCACACCTGTAATCCCAGCACTTCGGAGGTTGCCTCTGAGTTCAAGGCCAGCCTGGTCTAGAACGGTACCCTGCGACAACAACAACAAAAACTACCACCGCTTAACCTGTATGAGTGACGCGTGCCTGTAGTGTCAGCTATTCCAGAGGCTAAGGCAGGAGGGCTGTTGGAGCCCAGGAGTTTAAGGCCCATGTAGACAACATAGTGAGACCCCTGTCTCACAAATAAACAACCAGATGCAATCAAACTGCTGAGATGTCTACACTAAGACCCTACCACCCTTAGTTAGGTCCCTATCTAAAAAGAAACCTTATATGCATAAAAGTCTCGAACCAGGAACCAGCGAGATGCCTCAGGCAAAGGTGCTTGCTGCCAAGCCTGACCTGAGTTCGATTCTCAGGATCTAGATGGTAGACAAAGAGAAATGACCTGACTCTCCTAAATTGTTCTCTGACTTTCACACATGCACACACAAAATAAATAAATATAGCCGGGCGGTGGTGGCGCACGCCTTTAATCCCAGCACTCGGGAGGCAGAACCAGGTGGATCTCTGTGAGTTCGAGGCCAGCCTGGGCTACCAAGTGAGTTCCAGGAGAGGCGCAAAGCTACACAGAGAAACCCTGTCTCGAAAAACCAAAATAAATAAATAAATAAATAAATAAATAAATAAATAAAAAACAAAAAGAACAACAACAATAAAAAAACAAACCTTGCACAAGGATGCTCATAGATGTTTAAGGGCTCCAAACTGGAAGCAATCCAAATGTCTGTCAACACCAGAACGGATAAACGAACCACACATACACAGCCACACATGGAATGCAACTTGGCTCTGGAGAGGAACAAATCGCTTTTGCACACCACGTACAGGCTGTGCAAAACTGGATACAAAAAGAAAATACACTGCCGGATCCTATTTAGTTGGAATTCTACACAAAAACAGTTCTAATTCTGGAGGTGAAATGGAAATTGATCCAAATTGGGCTCCTTAGAGCTTTCTGGGGTGATGGGAATGTCCTTTACTTTACCATTGAATGATGGTAACGAGGGTGTTCACATTTGTCAAAGTCCACAAGACTATGGATCTGGGTATTCTGTATTATGGAGAGTGAATAAAGAAAACCATTTACAAGAGTTAAGAAGAAACCCACACAAATGGGGCTAGATGGCCTCCAATGCATACATTAGAAAGAAAATGTTTATGCTATTTTATTTATTATTTATTATGGTTTTTTTTGTTTTTTTTTTTTTGGTTTTTCGAGACAGGGTTTCTCTGTGTAGCTTTGCGCCTTTTCCTGGAACTCACTTGGTAGCCCAGGCTGGCCTCGAACTCACAGAGATATTATGTATTTTTTAAGACAGATTTTCTCTCTGTAGCCCTGGCTGTCCTGAAACTTGATCTGTAGACCAGGCTGGCCTCAAACTCAGAGAGATCTGCCTGTCTCTGCCTCCCAAGTGCTGGAATTAAAGGTGTGTGCCACCACTGCCTAGCTAAAAAAGAAAAAAATTAAAAGATCCCAAATTAGGGCTGCAGATATAGCTCAGTGGTAAAGGATGTACCCTATAATCCCCATAAATCCTAGCTTCCGGGCAAATCCTCCTGTGTTACAAAGTGAGTTCAAGGCCACTCTGGGTGACTTAGGGAGACCCTATCTAAAATAAACAAAATAAAAATGTAGGGTCAGTGATGTAGACAGTTGATAGAATGTTTGCCCAATGTTTAAGGCCCCAGGTTTCATCCTAGCACTTCAGAAATAAACCAGCTGTAGGCCACTGAGATAGTTCAGTGGGTAAAGGTCCCAGGTCCCAAGTCTGCCAACCTGAGTGCAATTCCCAAAATCCATGCTTGGCAAGGAAGGATCACCAGACCCTGGGTTCAGTCCCAGGACCACACCAATAAACAAGTTAACTAGACTTCAGACCAGGCTGGCCTCAAACTCAGAGATCCTCCTGCCTCTGCCTGGCATTAAAAGTGTATGTCATCATGTCTGCTCCTGTTTTTAGGTTTGATGAGCCAAGCTCTTGATTTGCTGCCCAGGCTTACCTCAAAGGCATAGATTCAAGGAATCCTCCAACCTAGGCCCCCTGAGTCACTGGGGCTGCGTCACATGCAATCATACCTGCAATGCAGTTCCATCCATCCATCCATTCATTTACTCATTCATTCATTTTTAACTTCCTTAATTCTGGGCTTGGTTTATTAGATTTATCAACTTTGGACTCCCTCCCCTCCATGCTAGGGTTTGAACCCAGGGCCTCACACATGTTAAGCAAGTGCTCTGTTAATTGAGCTTAACAGTCCCACCTCTCACTTCTTTTAGACAGGGTCTCCCTAAATTGTTTAGTCTGGCCTTGAACCTACTCTGTGACCCAGGCAGGATTTGAAATTGGGCCCCTCTTGCCTCAGTCTGCACACTAGCTGGGATTATAGGCCTGGTACCCACAGGCTGCTGGGATGTCTTAAAGAAAACAAGGGAAGGAAAGGAGGCTGGAACTCCAGATTGATGGATGGGCTGGTGGGTGGCCATGAGGGTGGTTAGTCAGGCAGGTCCAATTAAAGTGAGAACCGGGGTTGAGTCAAGAACGCAGAAGACAAGCGAGAGCTGGAGGGAAGACCCGTGGCCATGACCTTTACGAAGGCAGGTTTTATAGACTGGAGACAGGCACAGGCTGAATGTAGGGATTTCAATAGTGGATAAGTAAGTAGCCCCAGATTGGAAAGCACCCAAGAGTGTAGCAATCAGAGCCTGGCTGAACAGCCCCAGTACCGTCTCCAGAAGAAATGATGCTGTGTCCACACACAGACGGGCTTCCCAAATTAAGTGACGTAAAGCATTTGAAGACACAGAATGGCATTTATACAGATTACAATAATGAAAGGACATGCGTGTGCTACGAGCCCCAGAGCGGCCGGAGAAGATGGAGTCCTGCTTGCAGAGGCTGGGTTAAAGTCTCCGGATCTTCTTTTTTGGAAGGATGTTGATGGGCAAACAAAAACATGCAGTGTTTCTTTAAAATGAAAGTAGCTGGTGAGGAAATGGAGCCAGCAAGTGAAGGCCACTCAGGGGACCTGAGGAGGACAGTGGCAGTAAGGAATGAGGGGGTGGAACAGCTGGATAAGCCTGAGGGCTTAAGGCAGTGGTGACATAGACCAGGCGGGGGCTGGGGTGGGAGGAAGGAAAGGGGGCTCTCCTGTGTCCTTTATAGACCCAACCATGCACTACCTACTATCTTTCTTTTTTTTTTTTTCTTGACAGAGTGTAGCTTGGGGTAACCTGCAAAGTCCTTATATGCCAAAGATGACCTTGATCCTTCTGCCTCAACCTCCCTAGTGCTGGGATTACAGCTGTGCACCACCACCATCTGTCGGCACTGTCATCTTTTGGGTGGTGGTCGTTAATTTTTTGAATTACATTATTAATTTCCTGTGTGTATGCTTATGGTGAGTACCACGGCAGAGGGACTGATGGGGCTGATTCCTTCCTCCCACCACGTGGGCCCTGGGAATTGAGCCCAGTTTGTCAGATTCAGCAGCAAGCATGCTTACCCAATGAGCCATCTCGCTGGCCTCATCTTTTTTTTTTTAATTGATTGAATGTATTGTCAGCTTCATCCATGTACATACTGCACTGTTTACCCTCAGCCTCCACTTCTTATTTCTCTCCCACCACTGTTATTCCTTCCTCTTCTCTACAGGTCCACTTCCCAGATTCATGTCATTTGAGTTTGGTCTGTGACCCTCGGTTTTGAAACAGATACTGTGTGTGGCTCTAAGTTAGAAACTGCTCCCTGAAGCCTAGTGGACGTACCATCTGTCACTCAGCTCAAAGCAATGGCTGCCTCTCTCTTAGGTTCCCTCAGGTGCCAACAGCTCACCGGGAGGGGTGGGGACCCCAAGGCTCTGTTTGTTTTAATTATGTGTACTTATGAGTCAGTGTGTGCCTATGTGCACACGAGTGCAGGGGCCCTCAGAGGCCAGGAGGCCAGAGACACTGCGTTCCCTGGAGCTGAAGTTCTAGGCAGTCATGAGCCACCTGACGTGGGTGCTGGGAAGTAAACTGGGGTCCTCTGAAAAAGCAGCGAGGGCGATTAACCAGCCATCTCTCTAGCACCTCCATCTCTTTTTAAATTAAAAACTAAACTTGAGACAAATTCAAACTGTTCAGAGGAGTACAGGTCTCTATAGCTATGAAATAACAGGGTCCCAAGCCCCGCCTCCTGCTCCCTATGATCAGCAGGGCATGCATCGTCACATTATTACATAATCAAATGTTTTTATTTTTACGTTTTGTTTGTTTGTTTTTTCAAGACAGTGTTTCCCTGTGTAGTTTTGATGCCTGTCCTGGATCTCTCTCTGTAGACCAGGCTGGCCTCGAACACAGAGATCTGCCTGGCTCTGCCTCCCAAGTGCTAAGATTAAAGGCGTGCGCCACCATCGCCTGGCTATGTTTTTACTTTTTAAAACAACGATAAAAGCTCTTACACTGTAGTCCAGCCTCGCCTGGAACTCACTATGAAGCCAAGGCTAGCCTTGAACTTGAAGCTGTCCTCCTGCCTCAGCTTCTCCAGAGTTGAGATTATAGGGCATAAGCCACCATACCTGGCCATTGTTTTGCAAACCTATACTCCTAAGCACTGGGAAGCAGAAGCAGGAGGCTCACAGTGAGCGCAAAGCCAGTCTGGTCTACATATCCAAACGTCATCTCAAAGCAAAACAAACCATAAATGGGCCGGGGGTGCAGTTCACTTTGTGAGGTGCTGCCCTAGGTTTGAGCACATTTCTGTAACCCCAGCCCTGGTGTGTGTGTGGCGGGGGAGGCAGATGGATCAGAAGTTCAAGATCACCCTCAGCTATATAAAAATTCAGGGCCAGCCTTGACTAAATGAGAGCCAGTCTTTAAAAACATTTAAATCAGGGCTGGAGAGACAACTCAGCAGTTAAGAGCCACTTGGCTGCCCTTCAGGGGACCCAGATTTGATTCCCAGCACGCACATGACAGCTCACAATTGTCTGTAACTCCAGTCCCAGGTGATCTGACGCCCTCTCTGGCTTCCATGTGTACCAGGAACACACATGTTGCACAAACATGCAGGCAAAACACCCCGACACATAAAAGTAAATACATAAAAATTAGAGTTAAACAAGCCTGTACAAACCTCACAAAAACACAAAACAGAAAGTAAACGCACAAGTTCCCCTCACTTTTTTCAAGGTGCTGGGGCCTGCCAAAGGCTAAGCCAACTAACATTACCACTGGACTAAAATCTCCCAGCAGAGCCTTGGCTGGTGGTCGAAGGGGTCCTGCCAAGCTTATTGTCTGCAAGTACGTAAATACTTCTGTAAGCATTAGTTTTCACTTTATGGTAGTTAATTTGTGCAAAAGCAGGAACATTCGCTACCTGGAGTTGAGCAATGTCTCTCTAATACATTACTGTGGGTCCCTCCCAGGTTGCTGCAGCCGGATTAGCTTTGTGCTTTTGACCTGTTGCCCAGCATTCCACAGCACAGGAGGACTGAAAAGCAAACCCCAGAGAAGACAGGGGCATCTCTTTTCCCAGGGCTGGGAGAAAGGGAGCTGTAGGAACAAGAGACTCAAGTGGGCAGGCAGCATTGCTCAGAAGGGCAGGCCAGGTGGGGGCAAACAGACCAGAGGGGTCTCCTCATGGCTGCATTGTATTCACTCGTGTGTGCATGTACGTGTGTGTGTGTGTGTGTGTGTGTGTGTGTGTGTGTGTGTGTGTGTGTGTGTTCGAAAGTGTGGAGAAAAACTTGTGGAAATCGGTTCTCTGCTTACATCCTGTGGCTCTTGATGATGGAACTCAGGCAGTAAGATGTCACAGCAAGGGTAGCCTTGAACTTTTCTCTTAAGCCAGATTCCCCATCTGAGTATAAACAGGACACACAGATCTCCAAGAGGAGAGGCCACTGCTGGGGCCCTCTTCCTTGAGTGACGGTCTGTTCTCATCCCTTAAGAGGAGCCTGAGCTGGGCAGTGGTGGCACACACCATGCCTTTAACCCCAGCACTCAGGAGGCATAGGCAGGTGGATCTCTGTGAGTTCAAGGAGGCTGGAATAGAGGTGCTGAGTGTGGTCCCCACCAGCAGGGAAGGCAGCTCATGGGCCCCACTTCAGTCCCACAGAGCCACACTCTCAAATGAGGTTGTGAGGCCCTCCAGGCTGTGCAGGTCCACGCTCAACTGTGAGCATCTTTGTTCTAGAATGTTTCTGAGTCTGACTCCTTCACCATCCACCCATGGGCCCATTCTCTGAGGCGACCGGGAGGGAGCCTTGGAGGGATAGCTATTCAACTCCATAACTGGCCTTTACTGCACATGCATGGAGCCTGTAGGCAAAATCAGGGACCTGGCCATCCTTAGAACAGCTCGCCCTTCCCACCCCTCTGAATAAAACACAACAGGGGGTGGCAGTGGGACATTCGGCCATCACTTTCCTTGTAAGTCCCCTCCCTGGGGTGCTGCTCTAGCAGGGTGGATGACAGAGCAGGGAGGGAAGCTTTTGAATGGAGTGGGGGAGGAAATGGGATGTGGCTTTGGTGTGGCTGGGTTGGGGGAGGGAGCAGGATGGGGGTGGGGTGGGGAGAATGTCCTCAATTCACCCAGCTGGTTGGCCGGCACCTGTTCTGCTGAAGCCCGAGGAAAGACACCAAACCCCACAGCAAATGAGACACAGCCCCTCCCCACCCACAGGGGCCCCTTCCCGCGCAAGGCCCAACTGACAGGAAAACTGTGAATGAGTTCAGGTGGCTGAATGAGGGCAAGCAGAGACAGCTGGGCTCCTCTGGGGGTGTGGAGCAACTGTCTTCAATCACCCCAGGGCAAAGTCACCTAGGATTGTGAGTCAGGACCTTCCAGGGCTGAACTAGACATGGCTATCATCTATACCAAGGAATTCCTGGCTGATAAGCCCTAGAACGTTCCACAGCAATCTCTGGAACAATTCCTGGTCCTCCCCTCCCCTCCCTTTCTAGTCAATTTTATTTAATAGATTTTAATTTAGAGCGGTCTTTGGTTCACTGTCAAATGAAGTAGAAGTCTTCCATTTCTTCTTGGCTTGTCTCCGTAAGGGCAGACACTGCAACAGAGGTCTGTGAGCCGGCTCAGTGGGGAAGGGTCTCGTGGCCAAGCTAAGACGGCCTGAGCTCAATTCCTGGTACCCACACTGTGGAAAGAGAAAATAACTCCTGCAAGTCTTTCTGACCTCCACATGTAGGCCATGTCATGCTCTTGCCGCTTCCCCAAAATAAATAAAACGTAATTAAAAAAAATGTAAAAGAACCACTGCAGTAGTTCAAGGAGTCAGCCGGTCAATCGATGCATCATGTGCGTACCCAAAGATGTCTTATCATTTATTTTTATTTTGTACATGCACGTGTTTACACGTACGTGGGTGCACACGTTCAAATACATGTGCCAAGACCAAAGGACAACTTTAGAAGTCGTTTCTCAGAAGCCATCAACCATATTTCTTTTTTTCTTTTCTTTTTTTTTGGTTTTTCAAGACAGGGTTTCTCTGTGTAGCTTTGCGCTTTTCCTGGAACTCGCTTTGGAGACCAGGCTGGCCTCGAACTCACAGAGATCCGCCTGCCTCTGCCTCCCGAGTGCTGGGATTAAAGGCGTGCGCCACCACCGCCCGGCATCAACCATATTTCTGAGACAGTTTTTCTCATGGAATCTGACTGGCCAGCCGGCCCCCAGGGACCCTCCTGCCTTTGCCTCCCCAGCACTGGAAAGACAAGCGTTTGTCACCATACCTAGTTTTTTCACTTGGGTGCTGGTGTTAGAACTCAGGTCCTCGTGCTTGTGTGCAGACACTTTACTGACTGAGCCATTGTGTGTTTTTGATACATCCCCTTAAGAGGTGCTGACACACTGGGCCACGTGGAGCCCTCCTCTGGGGAAGGTAAGGGCGATGTGCGCCTCTAAGACTATGGAGCTACTCTGGGGAAGGAAGCAGCAGCGACCATCAGGCCTCCCACCACAGAACGGAGGACACGAGGACACGGTCCTGAACCTGAACGGACATCACCGAGCCCTCCCACACAGGCAGATAGCAGAAGACGCCTCAGTTTACTGAGGCTGTGGTAGACAAAAGTGGGGGCGTGGGGGTTACAGCTCTGCAAACCTCAGAAGGAAGAGCAATGAATACCTCGCTGTTCTTGGGCACCGAGGATACCTTATACCAGCAACTCAGCAAGGAGTAAACAAGGGGCGAGCGAGACCAGGACTACCTGTTGCCAGTCCTCGGGCAGGGATGCTTTCTGCTCCTCTGTTCTTCACTGTTAAATGAGGGGTACGCTGATCCTTTTTAACAGCTAAAACGATGCTGCATGGGAGAGTTCTTGCTTTTGTTTGTGTGGGTGGGTGACTGGGTAGGGGCTAGTTGGTTTGGCTCAGGTTTGTTTTTTGTTGTTTCTGTGTGTTTTGTTTGTTTCTAATTTGAGACAGGTTCTCTATATGTAGCCCAGGCTAGCCTGAATCCCTTGAGAGCCTCTTGCTCTGCCTCCCAAGTGCTGGGACTCCAGGCACGGGCCACCATGCTCAGCTTCATGGAGAAGTTCACAACTATCCCCAGTACATAATTAGTGGCAGGTAAGTGAAGCCTAGCATTATCACCCATGTTGGGAAGGAAGGATCCTGAGGCACACGGAGGATGTGCCCCCACCCCAAGTAATCACTCCTCTGAAGAGATAGTATGGCTGAAGCAGAAGGCCCACACACAAGGAGGTGCAGGGCCAAGCTCGGAAGATGAGGTGAAGGGGTGTATGGATTGCCCTCCAAATGGAAACATGAGGTAGAGGATGTTACAGATTTCTCCCCAAAGCTCCATGGAAGCTGGAGGTTCTAACCCAGAGTCTCAGAATATGGCCATATCTGGAAGCAGGGTCACTGGAGATATCATTAAGATGAGCCTGTGCTGGAGCAGGAAGGGCCCGATCTGATACGACCAGTGCAAGACACAAAGAGACAATGACTTCTGGAGACAGAGACAGAGATTGGAGCAATCCAGCTACAAACCCAAGAGTGCCTGGAGCTACAAGATGATGGAAGAGACAGACAAGAAGGATCTTGCCCCAGAAGCTCTTCAGGGCCTGTTGTCCTGCTAACACTTCATTACCAGGCTCTGGCCTCCAGAAATGAGAGATTGAGCTCCTGTTCATCTGACTGCATGGTTTCCAAGTATCTGTGTGTGAATGCTGCAGAAATAAACACAGGGATTAGCTCAGATGCTCCTGGAGCCACTGCTATGGGAATCAGAGCTTGATAAGTGAACCCAACAGCAAAGCCTCCTCATCTTAGCTCGCTGTTAAAGACGCGTGGCATTAACGCTCTTCGCCTGGGGGCTGGAGATGTGCCACAGTTGACAGGATGCTTGTGTAGTGAGCATGAGGTCCTGCGTTCAGTCCCCAGCACCAAATAAACCGAGTGGCGATGGACATATGTAATCCCCATATGGAGGGGATGGAGGCAGGAAGAGGAAGTTCAAGGCCTTTCTCAGCTACAGTTGAGGCCAGCCTGGTCTTACAAAAATAAAAGTTCTTTAGAAAGAAGTCCTTGGCCGCGCACCAGAATGGTAAATGATGTAAACTGATTGGTCTGGAGAGATAGTTCACGGGGTCAATAATTTGCCAAGTGTGAGCGGGACCTGAGTTTGGATCCCCAGGACCTAATTAAGTATGGGTGCAGCAACATGCTTGTTACCTCAGAGCTAAGGCAAGGTAGATGTTGAGCAGGAGAATCCCCAGAAGCCCATGGACCGGTTGGCCTGGAATGCACAGTAGTGAACAACAGGAGATTCTGTCTCAATCAAGCAAGGAGAGCTGATAGCATTGGCTGTCCTCAATACACCTCCCGTGTGTCCCACACCTGTGCAGCATACTACACACACACACACACACACACACACACACACACACACACACACTCACGAAAGCCAATATTTCTTTAAATGTTTGCATTTGGGTAATCTTCATGAAGAATATAAGGGAAAATTTTTAAGTTTATTTATTTTTATTTTATGTGCATTGGTATCTTGCCTGCCCATATGTCTGTGTGACGGTGCCAGATCCCCTGGAAATGGAGCTATAGACAGTTGTGAGCTGCCATGTAAGTGCTGGGAATTGAACTCAGGACCTCTGGAAGAGTAGCCAGTGCTCTTAACTGCTGAACCATCTCTCCAGCCCCAGGGGAAATATTTGGTACAGTCCTTGCTTCTTTATTCTAAGTCTGAAATTATGCCAAAATTAAGATTTGGTGTCTGGGGGCTGGAGAGATGGCTCAGTGGTTAAGAGCACTGGCTGCTCTTCCAGAGGTCAATTCCCAGCACCCACATGGCAACTTACAACTGTCTATAACTCCAGTTCTAGGAGAACTGGTGCCTCACACACACAGACATGCAAGCAGAACACCAATGCACGTAAGAATAAACAAATATTAAAAATAAGTAAGTAAGCCAGGTGGTGGTGGTGCACACCTTTAATCTCAGCACTCGGGAGGCAGAGGCAGGCGGATCTCTGTGAGTTCAAGGCCAGCCTGGTCTCCAAAGTGAGTTCCAGGAAAGGCGCAAAGCTATACAGAGAAACCCTGCCTCAAAAAAACAAAATAATAATAATAATAATAATAAACAAGTAAGTAAATAAAAGTATTTAAGAAAAAAAAATTTAGTGTCGATTGTCCAGTCCTGTGGCTCCTGCCCAGCCCTGTGACTTGCCTGTTGAACTTTTCCTTAACCCTCTGAAATTGCTGGGGGCCCCATCTGAACCCCAAACCAAAGTGAGGAGTGGCATGTTCTGAGAACTTCAGATTTCACATGCTGGGAATCTAAGTCTGCCCTTGGCAGTTCCTGACTACAGAAATGAGGTTACTGTGCAGTGCTGTTCTCTACTACCTGACCGCCACAGAGCTCGCCCCTTGTTTTTCCTCTCAGGTATAACATGGGGACGGAAGGAATCACACAACCCATCTAACTCAAGCTTCTACCGACTCCAGAGCAACTGCACTGATCTGACAGGAAATCAGGCCTTTTTGAGACAGGGTACCATGAGGCCAAGACAGGCTGGAGCTCCCAGTCCTCCTGCCCTCACCTCCTAAGCACTGGACTTACAGGAGTGCACGACCTAAGGTTATGTGATTACTACTATTATATACGTGTGTGTGTGTGTGTGTGTGTGTGTGTGTGTGTGAGAGAGAGAGAGAGAGAGAGAGAGAGAGAGAGAGAGAGAGAGAGAGAGAGAGAGAGCACATGCACTCTCAAGCCAGGGCACACCCATGTGCAAGTCAGAGACTTAGTTTTCTTCTTCCACCGTGAACTGTTGGCAGCTCAGGCCTTTACCCACTGAACCACCTCTCCTGCCCCCAGACCTAAGGGTTTTTGGGTGTGTGTGTGTGTGTTTCGTTTATTTGTTTTTGAGACATGGTTTCTCTGTGTAGCCTTTGCTGTCCTAGATCTCACTCTGTAGACCAGGCTGGCGTTGAACTCACAGAGATCCGCCTGACTCTGCCTCTAAACGCAGGGATTAAAGGTGTGTGCCACCACCGCCCCGCTGTGTTGTTTTGATTGTGGTGCTGGTGATCAAGGCTTGGGCCTTCATCATGTAAGGTAAACACTGTACCACTGACCACATCTCCAGCCCCCTGGAGTTCACATCTGGAAGCCATGTTGATTTGTTGAGGGGTCAAAGCAGAGGGATTAATCCCGAGTACAGAAGAACGAACGGGAACGCGTGGGGCTGCACAGCTGGTGCCGCGGTCACAGCCTCGAAGGAGGGACCGTTCCTCCAGGCAGAGGAGGGTGAGACACGCCCTGGCAGCACCGAGGGGCGCGGTCGGCTTCCTCTCCTTGCCCAGGCTCCCCGGTGGGGCACCACCTCCTCTCCTGCAGCTTTCTACCTCTGCCCTTTACTATGCTTTCCAGCCTCCCTCCATACCCCGCCCCAGTCCCCTGCCTCAGCTGTCAACTTAATCAGGACCCCACAGCTTCTCTAGCAGGGAGTGGGAGCCTCTGGCACTCGGGCCTAGGAGGGGCCCCGATAAACAGCTGGAGCCCTTGTTCGCGGCATCTGTCATCTCTAAAGGAAAAATAGAAACAAACCACCCAAGGGGGGTGGGGGTGATAGGGCTGACAGAGCTGATAGGGAGTCACACTGGGGCTGCCTTCTCAACTGTCCTCCAGCCTCTGCATCCCGGGGCTTCCGTTCCTCCTTCAAGGTGTGTCACAAACGCGGCTAGTCTCCACAAAGACCTCACTGACTGGACCCTCAATCGCCCTATCCCCTGAAGCTTTCTGTGCACCCAATGGAAGATCATCGCCACGCATCACATGAGCGGACACTGGTCCCTGTTAAGAGGCCTGAGCAGCAGTGAGCTCCAGAAGTAAGGCAGTTTGTCTCCTGGGCCAACACAAAAACTCAGGAAATTGTACAAGGATTGGGGGAAACAGGGGAAGTAGTACACAAGCATTAATCCCTATACTGGGGCTTTGGAGAATGTTGAGTAAGATGTTTGCTATGCAAGCAGAAGACTTGACTTCAGACCCCTAGCGTGGATGTGAATGCCCGCTGCTTCAGAACCTGTAACCTCAAAACGACAGGGAGATCCCAGGGGCCTGCTGTTCAACCAGTCTACCCAAAATCGCTAGCCTCACGTTCAGTAAAATATAAAAAATATTCTCAAAAATATAGAAGGTGACAAGAGGCCGGGCAGTGGTGGCGCACGCCTTTAATCCCAGCACTCGGGAGGCAGAGGCAGGCAGATCTCTGTGAGTTCGAGGCCAGCCTGGTCTACAGAGCGAGATCCAGAACAGGCACCAAAACTGCACAGAGAAACTCTGTCTCGAAAAAACCAAAAAAAACCAAACAAGAAAAAAAAGTGACGAGATGACACTCAATGTCAGCCTTGGCCTCTACATGTACCCACACCATATAACACACACATACACACAAAATCTATATACTGGCTTAGAGAAAACAGTTTATTAAAGTGCATGAAAGTTCATTATGTAAGTAGAAACCAATGCTTGGGAATTTTATATTTTAAAAAATACTAATTAGCATCTTTTAAAGTGTTTACTTATTTTTTTTTTTAATTTTTTTTTTGGTTTTTCGAGACAGGGTTTCTCTGTGTAGCTTTGCGCCTTTCCTGGGACTCACTTGGTAGCCCAGGCTGGCCTCGAACTCACGAGATCTGCCTGCCTCTGCCTCCCGAGTGCTGGGATTAAAGGCGTGCGCCACCACCGCCCGGCTTAAAGTGTTTATTTTTATTATTTGTTTGTTTTGGTTTTTTTCGAGATGGGGGTTTCTCTGTGTAGCTTTGGAGCCTGTCCTGGAACTTGCTCTGTAGACCAGGCTGGCCTCGAACTCACAGAGATCCGCCTGGCTCTGCCTCCTGAGTGCTGGGATTAAAGGCGTGCGCTACCACCGCCCAGTGTTTTTATTATATTTTTATTAATTATATCTCTGTGTTGGGTGTGGGTGTGGGGGTGCCATTGTGTTCGATGTGGAGGTCAGAAAATAACTTGTGAGAGTTGGTTGCCTCCTTCAAACCTGTGGGTCTTGGAGCTCGAACTCAAGCCACCATGGGTCCTGAGGTTCGAATTCGGGCCATTGTGTTGGGCAGGAAGAGCCTTTTCCTGCTAAGCCATTTCCCCAGCCCTTAAACCTTATATTGTACCAATAAAATGTTGACTAGAGAAGCCACCATTTCCCTTCAGCTCTCAGAATGCTGTTGTAGATTTTACATACGCCAAAACAAACCTGAAAAGGCATCTCCACCCATTTTCTCAATATCACAGCTAGATTTTAAGTGGTTTTCTCCCGACCTGAGACAGGGTTTCTCAGTGTACCCCTGGTTGTCCTGGAACTCCCTCTGTAGACCAGACTGGCCTTGAACTCAGAAATCTACCTGCCTCTGCCTCCAAGTGCTGGGACTAAAGGTGTGCACCACCACACCAGGCTAGATTTTAAGTGTTAAAAGTGTTAAGGTAGGGTTGTTTGTTTTATTGCTGTGAGGGGTGGGAGCTGTGGGTCCTGTGTGTGCTAGACAATCATGTTACTGTTTAGTTACATCCCCAGCCTCAGTAGCCTTTTTAAAAGGACATTTATTTATTGATATATGTGTTGGATTTTCTTCTTTTTATTACATATGCATTTATTTTGTGTGTTTATGTGCATGTGTGTGGTTGTCCACACCAAGGTGGGCATGCAGAGGTTGGAGGCCAACTCTCAGGAATCCTATCTGTGGGTCCCTGGGATCAAGCTCTGGATGGTCAGGATTAGCAGCAAGCACCCATGTGCTGATCTCTCTCTCTCTCTCTCTCTCTCTCTCTCTCTCTCTCTCTCACACACACACACACACACACACACACACACACACACACACACACACATACACTCTCGTGCACGCACACAGGCTGTTAGGGGTTTTGTTGTTGTTTTTAGTTTCTTAAAAAATTACTTTGTGTATTTGAGTGTTTGACATGATGTATATTTGTGCACCACGTGCATGCAGTGCCCTTGGAGGCCAGAAGAACGCATCAGATTCCCCTGGAACTAAAGTTATGGATGGTTGTGAGCCACCATGTAGGTCCTGGGAACTAAATCTGGGTCCTTTCCAAGAGCAGTCTTTGTTCTTAACTTCTGGGCCACCTCTCCAGCCCCAAATACATATTTTTAGAGTGTGAAATGCAACATTGGGTATGCAAAGTAAGCCTGACCTGCAATCATACATGAACTATATCTACAATTCTATTTTAGGATAAATGATGAGTGTGCATGCACAGAGGAAAGAACCCCTACAAACACACAGCAACTCTTCTGGCCTTAAACTCCCAACTAAATGCTGGGATTACGGGAGTGAGCCACCACACCTGGCTCATATCTCAACTTCAATTTTGTTTTTAAGGATGTGGATGGGGAAGACAGTGTGTGCACGAAGGTGCTGCTGCCCTTGGGCGCCAGAGGAATGGGATCTCCTGGAGCTGGAATCATGGGTCACTGAGGATTATAGTGATTGACCACGGGCAAAATGCCTGGAAGGATGGACTGAGCCTGATCCCGGCATGGACGTACCAGGATGGGCTGAACTTCTGGGAGAGACTCTAAGAGGCCTCAGATGGTTTCTGAGCCGTGGAAATGCTCAGTAACCAAAAATCTGCTACTAATCTACACCTCTTTCTGTCCTGCTCCTGTGTTCCTAACCACCACACTTCTAGCACTACAGATGGAACCTAGGGCATGTTACTACTGAACTACATCCCTAGCCCTCTAGATTTTCCTGTTTTGTTAAATTGACTGGGCTGGCCTTGAATGTGCAATCCTCCAGCATCAGCTCCTCAGCTTAGCTCTTGTGCCACTAGACTTGCTTCTAGTCTTCAGTGTTTAGTGTGCATGGGTGTGAGGTGCACACACACAGGGGTCCCAGCAGGACACGGGATGGCTTCCTCCAGCACTAGCTACCATATTGCCTTGAGATAGGGTATCTCACTAACCTGGAAGCTCTCCCCAATTTAGCTAGGCTGGCTGGCCTGGCTGCCTTTTGGACGCACCTGTCTCTGCCCCCACCTCCAGTGCTGGGGTGAAAGGCGCCGGACATGCCTGGTATTTTCTTTATGTGGATGCTGGAGATTTGAATTCAGGTCTTCATGCTTGCAGATCACGCTCTCTGACCCACCGAGCCACCCACCACCCAGCCTTGTTTGTCTGAGACACTGTCTTACTGCACAGTTCAGGTAACTGTAGGGTCTTAAACTCAAGGCCCACCTGCCTCTGCCTCCTGAGTGCTAGGATTACAGACATGACTGTCTTCCCTCCATCCCCTCTTCTTTCCTTTCTTTAGTTTTTTGAGACAAAGTCTTGGAATACAGCTCTGGCTGTCCTGGAACTAACACTGTAGATCAAGCTAGTCTTGAACTCACAACTGTTCCTCTGCTTCTCCCTCCCAAGTGCTGAGATTACAAGCGTGTGCCATCACTTCTGGCCACATTGCTATCTTTTAGGAAAAGAAAACAACTTAATATTTCTTTTTTTTTTTTTTTTTTTGGTTTTTCGAGACAGGGTTTCTCTGTGTAGCTTTGCGCCTTTCCTGGAACTCACTTGGAAGCCCAGGCTGGCCTCGAACTCACAGCAATCCGCCTGGCTCTGCCTCCCAAGTGCTGGGATTAAAGGCATGCGCCACCACCGCCCGGCTTAATATTTCTTTTATTAGTTTGTGTGTGTGCATGTGCGCCATGGAGTACAAGTCATGGCGCACACACATGTTGAGGTCAAAGGACAACTCTGTGGAGTCGGTTCTCTGGTGTCACCTTTACCTTGGTTATGGAGATTGAACTCGGGTCATCAGGCCTCACCAGTCCCTCCATCGCCAGGGTAAAGGGACCGAGTACTGATGTAAGCAAATCACTATCTCTTCCGTTAAACGGCTGCAACAGTCCTGGGAGATGTGAGCTGGCTCAACGTCCCCCAAGACTGGATGACTTGGCCGCTGTCTTGCCATCTCAGCACACACCTCAGGATTCTAATTCAAGTTCATCTCCCCATCGCACACCACAATGAGTGAATTAAAGAATAAGCGGACTGACAATTGGATCCCAGGCCAACAAAGAAAACCACTCAGCACATACAAAAGGGTGGAGGCGGGAAGGAGGCAGAAGGGTAAATGGAAAATAAAACAAGCAATCGTTTAGTTACCACTTCCTCTAGGGCTGGGTCACGGCTGTTAACGGTGTGTAGCAGGCACACGGTCTGTCATCCTCGCATCCACCCAGACACATGAAGAGCTATTTATTTACTTCCTCTGAGGTGTAAATAAAGATCAAACCCAAACAGGCTCCCCCCAAACCGCCAAGGGTCTTCCCCAGGTGCTGGTGAAGTACTTGCCCTGCAGAAGTCACAGGTGGCTGCGGGCTGGAGTAATCCCCACCTCCCTTCACGCATGTGTAGGTCTGGTTCACCAAGGAGGCCCTGGGTGCAGTGGGGAAGCAGTGAGTGGGGGGAGGCAGGGTAGGGCCACTTCACCCCTCCTCCAGTACACACAATGGCAGCTGCAGCACCCTTTAACCCTCCTGGGGGAGATAGGCAAAGACTGGCCAAGTGGCATGTATGGGCACCATCAGAGATGTTGGAGCCCCCTACTGGGTCAGTCAATCCTTTGCTGAATTTTTTTTGGGGGGGTGGTCAGGACACGGGCAGAGGTGTGCCTCTAGGCACCAGGGGGGTAAAAACCCATGTGTGTACAGCTGATTTTGTCATTGGTTTTGTATTGTGTGGGGGACAGGAGCAAGGTTCAGCAGTGGCCAGTGCAGTGTTCACGTGGCTGTGCAGAACTCGAACACTGCAAACACTGAGGACGGACAGAGCGGGGCAGAGTGCCGTGCTGCACGTCTTCATTCCCAGAGCCATCCTCCCTGCGAAGACAGGCCCTGTAAGTCTGAAGGTTTTATTGATTGATTCGGTCTGGATCCCTGGGTTTATAAGCCAGCACTGGCCCTAAAACTTTTGTCTACATCTTCATCATAATGGCAAATGTGTTCCGTAACAATAACCTAATACTTATGCAACAGCATGCTATGGGCCAGGCCCTGTTCTGAGGGCTCTATGGGTCTACAGCTTCTTTTTTTTTTTTTTTTTTTTTTTTTGGTTTTTCGAGGCAGGGTTTCTCTGTGTAGCTTTGCGCCTTTCCTGGAACTCACTTGGTAGTCCAGGCTGGCCTCGAACTCACAGAGATCTGCCTGGCTCTGCCTCCTGAGTGCTGGGATTAAAGGCGTGCGCCACCACCGCCCGGCTTCTACAGCTTCTTAATAGCACATGTAATTCTCCTGATGGCTCTGCAACTAAGTACTGTTATAGTCCCATTTTACAGACAAGGGCACTGAGGCACAGGAATGCAGAGGGGTTCAGAATTCACTGTGGGCCAGACATGGTGGTGCATTCCTTTAACGCCAGCTCTCAAGAGGCAGGCAGATCTGTAAAATGAAGGCCAGCCTGGGCTACACAGTGAATTCCAGGAAAAACAAAATTATGGGAGGGGGGCAGGGGAAACAGCTCATTGAGTAAAGTGGGGACCTGAGTTCCAATTCCCAGCACCCAGGTAAAAGAAACCGGGTATGCGCTGGGTGGTGGTGGCACACGCCTTTAGTCCCAGCACTTGGGAGCAAAGGCAGGTGGATCTTTGCGAATTTGAGACCTACCTAGTCTACAAAGCAAGTTCCAGGACAGCCAGGGCTACTGTTACACAGAGAAACCCTGTCTCAAAAAACCAAAAGGAGAAGGAGAAGCAGCAGCAGCAGTAAAGTTGGATGTGGTAGCATCTTTAACCCCAGCACTGGGCAGGAGTAAGTACAGGCAGATGCTAGGGGCTCACTGGCTAGCCAGTTTAGTCAAAATGATGAGCTCCAGGTTCACTGAGAGATCCTGACTCAAAAAAATAAGATGGAGAGTGATAGAAAAAGACACCCAGGGGTTGGGGATTTAGCTCAATGGTAGAGCGCTTGCCTAGCAAGCGCAAGGCCCTAGGTTCGGTCCTCAGCGTCAGAAAAAAAAAAAAAAAAAGAAAAAGAAAAAGACACCCAATGCCACCTCTGGCCTCCGCACATGCACACTCTTGTGCACACACACACACATATACAACACACACAAAGAGAATGCTCTTGGGGACTGGGAAAAAGCGCAATGGCAGAGCATTTGCCTAGGACTCTACCAAGTACGCTGTATCTCCACCCACAAAAAATAGTTTGCAGAAGAAAACAGGACTGGCATAGTAGTGTACACCTTTAATCCCAACACGTGGGAACTATAGGGGCATAGGCACAGGGGTGCAGAGGCAGGGGTATTACTGTGATTGCCAAGCCAGTCTGGTCTACATACCAAGTTCCAGGCCAGTTATGTCTCCACAGTGGAACTGATCATAAAATAAAGAGGAACAAAAAGAAGAAAGGAAGGAAGAAAAAGACAGGAAAGTCAGCAAGAGAATGTCTCGGGGGTCACGGGCTTCGGGAGCCACAGAGGGGAGAGGCTCCTCAGCCTTGGCAGTGGTGCTCAGCTGCAAGAGAGCAGCGCTGAAGTCTGAACAGGAGGCAGGCAGAGCCTGGAGGAGGCCACATCAGGGGGAATAAAGGGAAGGCTGTGGGAGATGGGCCAAGGCACGCAGGCAGACAGGCAGAGGGTCTGGAATGCGCTGAGAGGAAACGGGGAACTGGGGCGTTTTCTGAGGAGGTGAAGTCATGGGGCCTCTCTTCCAGTCAAGCCAAGAGGGGCCCAGGAAGCCGAAGCCGAGGCCCAGAGGCCTCACAGAAGGGTTTCCACAAGAATTTCCACTTCATACTGGAAAATGGGGGTGTAGTTGGTGACCTGGGGTCTCAGGTGATGGGAATGAGGATTCCTACTCAACCCCAAACAAAAAGGGACCGCTAGAGCTGGAGGCCTGAGAGGGGCTGAGGCCCCCAGCCCACGTGAGGTCACCCACCTCAGCCTGAGAAATCAGGTCACATGCCTGGTGTGGGAAGGACGCAAACCCACAACCTCAGTGCCCATTCCAACCAGTACCGCAGCCCACACTGTGCCCCGAGATGGCGTTGGTCCAGTTCCCAGCCGAGGGCCTTCCACAGGCTTTCCTGGCCTCCCTTGGGACGGCCTAGTCTGTCGGCTCAGGGCTAGCAGGGGGGACCAGGAAAAGCTGAGAGATCATAAATTCCGCAAGGTAAGGGACCATGCCTGTCCTTCGCCTTCCCCTTCCTCCACACCCACGGTAGGTATTCAATAAATGAGTGTGTTCCTATGGCCGGTCGCCATCTGGCCACGTAGAGCTTTCCTCTGCAGAGGATTTTCCCTCGTAGGTCTGGCGGTCTGTCCTCCTTGCCTCAGCCCTGCTTTCTTTCTGTCAGGACAGACTTGGAAGTCTCCATCCCTGCCTCTGACCCTTTCGGAGCCTCCATTACCTGATGCCACATGTGATGGCACATCCCCCTCTCGGCAGCCTTACAGAAGTGTGGGGACGTGAATTCCACACAGGAAAGCCATTCTCATTCACCTGCCATGGGCTCCTCTGTTCGGACCCCGTGACAGAGATGGCTAACCCCTTCCCTAAAATCCATTCCCCCAGTTTGTACCTTTTAACTAGAAGCCCCATGCGTATGTCCCCCAAGCTCCTTAGGAGCTACACAAGGCAAATATACTGGTCTACAAGAGTTTAAGGTCCCCAGGTGTGATGGTGCATGCATCACACCTTTAGTCCCAGCACCAGGAAGGCAGAGGTAAGCAGATCTCTGAGTTCGAGGCAAACCTGGTCTACAGAGAGAGTTCCAGAACATTCAGGACTACACAGAAGAAACCCTGTCTCAAAGAAAAAAAAAAAAAAAGAGTTCAAGGTCATCCTCAGACACATATGACTCTTGAGTCTAACCTGGGCTATATGAGACCCTGTTTCCAGGGGGAGGCAATAACATGATCTGGAATTTTTTTTGTTTGTTTTTGCCTTTAATCCCAGCACTCAGGAGGCTGAGGCAGTTGGATCTTTGATTTTGAGCCCAGCCTGGTCTATAGAATGAGTGCCAGTACAGACAGGGCTACACAGAGAAACCCTGCCTCAGGAAAAGAGAGAGAGAGAGAGAGAGAGAGAGAGAGAGAGAGAGAGAGAGAGAGAGAGAAATATAAAAAGACAGAAAGAAAGAAAGAAAGAAAGAAGGAAGGAAGGAAGGAAAGAAAAGAAAGAAAAGAAAGAAAGAAAGAAAGAAAGAAAGAGAAAGAAAGAAAGAAAGAAAGAAAGAAAGAAAGAAAGAAAGAAAGAGCCGGGCGGTGGTGGCGTACACCTTTAATCCCAACACTCAGGAGGCAAAGGCAGGCGGATCTTTGTGAGTTCGAGGCCAGCCTGGTCTACAGAGAAAGATCCAGGAAAGGTGCAAAGCTACACAAAGAAACCCTGTCTCAAAAAACCAAAAAAAAAAAAAAAAAAGAAGAAGAAGAAGAAGAAGAAAAGATTTATGTTTTATTTTAATTATGTATATCTCTGTGTGGGTATGTGCATGCAAGTACTGGTGTCCTCAGAGGCCATAGGAGTCAAAAGAGCTAGAATCATAGGCAGTTGTGAGCAGCTCAACATGGGCGCTGGGAATCAAACCCAGGACCTCTATAGTAGCAGTGTGCGCTCTCTTTGGTCATCTCTCCAGCCTGAATGGGGCCAGGTTTGGGTTGTGTCTTGAAAAAAGGACAGAGATGGAGAGAAGGCTCCGCGTGCTATGTAAGCCTGGTGACCTGGATTAACCAATTCCACAAAGCTTCCTCTGACCTCTGCATGTACTGAAGCATGCATCCCCACACGAAATAAGAATATAGAAATACTTTTCTAAAGAAAGTAAAGTACCTCTTCTCTCTCCTTCCTTTTCTGCTCTCTGCTGCTCCACGGGGCTTCCTGGCAGCCTCAGGAGGGTGCTACCTTCCACATCCCAGAGCATGGAAGAGCATTGGGTTCCCGGGACTGTCAAGGAGTCAGGCCATCTGTTCACCTTACATGGAGGAAATTTCCATTTTGCCAAGTGACTGATCGTGAGGTGTCTGCTGCAGAAGCTCAGCCCCCTAATGCTAGTCCAGCCTATTTATTTATTTAGACAGTCTCACCATGTAGCCTAGCTGGTCTGGAATGTACATAAGGCTGGTCTTGAACTCACAGAGATCTGCTTGCTTCTGTCCACCAAGTACTGGAATTAAAGGTACACACCACCATGCCTGGCCTTTTTATTTATTATTTTTGTCTGAAGATTGAACCCATGACCTCCTACATATTAAGCATCTGCTCTACTACAGAGCCACCCCACCTTGAGGTTCTTATATATAAGTGTGTGAAAGGGGCTTTTCTCTCCATCCGTATTCCCCAGACCTTCATATCATCAAGTCTGTTCTATGAGTGTCAGAGAACAACTTTCCAGGGAGATAAAATACACCACCTCAGCCCCTTGCCCGTTTAGGTCCGACGGAGACTAAGTGTGAATCTTCCCTAATACATAACCTCTTCATGCCTCAAACTGACCACTTCTCAAACTGTTTTTCTTCTGTTTGATAAGAGGCTCTGACATGCTCAGGGAACTGCATGGAACAGGATCCTACCGGAGATGAAATGCTGGGAGACCAGGCGAGCTTCAGATGTGAGCTGAGGACAGCTCACCAGTCAGGCCGAGCCGACGACATCTTAACTTCTCTAAGGCCACTTCCCTCCTTTGTAAAATGGAGCTGGGATTGACTGTTCATGCGTTTACACGGAGATGTAAGAGTACACATCGTTGGCGTGGGCATAGCTCAGCTGACGGAGCGCATGCCCAGCATGCACAGAGCCTTGGGTTCAAGCCCCAGCACCACTAAACCAAGTGTGGTCTGTGAACGCCAATAATCCCAGCACTTGGAAGGTAGAGACAGAAGGGTCAGAAAGAAGTTCAAGGACTTCCTTGGCTACATAGGCTAGGAGACCCTGTCTCAAGGAAAACACAACAGAGTTCATATTGTTAAGTAGTTAGCAACAAAACCCGGCACACAGTAGGTGCTTGTTAGTAATAGATGCTATTACTGCGGAGAGAGGTATGGGAATGTCACAGATACAGCTGGAGAAGACCTAAATGACCTTCCCAGTGGCCAGGAAGAGAGCAGAGGAGACAGCTTCGGAAAGGAAACTGTGGTCCTAAAGAGGAAGAGAGAGGTGACATCAGGAGAGGAAGAGGAGAGCCCCATGATGGCCACACCACACGTGAGGGAGGGTGGGGGAAGCAGCTGAGGTGTCTATCAGCTGCTTGCAGCTCACACAATCCCTGTGCCCATCTTGCACTTGCCCCCACCCTGGAGCCTCTGCCCCGGGTTGGCCACCCCGTGACTGCTGCCACACTGTCAGTTGCCGCTTCTTGCCTGTTTTCTCCTTCCTGCCTGAGAGGGAAGAAGGGAAGCGGCTGCCCTCACAACCCTCTCTCCAGCCTGGAGGCTGCAGCTGCCTGTGGTGATGGGAAAGAGCTGAGGTTCTGGAGACAGGCAGGCTGGGTACTGTCCCCAGTTCGTGCACTGAAGTGCTGTTAAGTGATCTCAGCAAGTCGGGTGACTCATCTAGGCTTCCTTTCCTTGTCTGTTCAGTATGGATAATAGGGCTGTTAAGATGAAGGAAGATCGCCTGTGTCTGGCATATTGCAAGTGTCCAATAAATGTTAGTCACCACCAGGGCTGGCTTCCTGGGCCCGAATATACTGCAGCCTCCTAAGGCTCAGATGGGTTCTACACTGGACTTAATGTTCCATCACTATTACCTTGAGCTTCGTACATCTAAGTGACTGCTCCTAGCCATCCGGGGCATTCATTTATTGAAACCTCTGGCCAGGGGTGCGGGTGGCTTCATAATCGAGGACATGCCTAGCAGCCTGTTGAAGATGTAGGACCTTGGAGGGTCTTGGGTGCTTCAAGGTGTTGGAGTACAGTGGTGTGGGAGCGTGTCATGTGCCATCATTTGAGGAGAGGGAGACTTGCATGTGCTCCCACTGGGCGCTAGAACTGAGGGGGCATGCTTACTTCTTTTGGCCATCTTCCTGGTGTATCAAAGCAAACACCTCCCCTGCTGCCCCCGAGATCTGACCCTTGGACATCCAGGCTAGAAGCCATTTGTCCAGGCTCAGGAACACAGAAGTCATCAGACCTTCCTCAGGACAATGAGGACACTTCCTGGTGACGCCCAGTGCTTCCCTGAAGTCCTGCAGTCTGGAGATTGAGACTGGTTATGGGGGTATCCCAGAAGAAGGGGTGCTAGTTGCTACTTATGGTGGCCCCAGGATCTGGCCTAGCCCTGGGGAAAGAGCAAGCATTAGCTCCTGTAGCTTAGACTTTAACCCTGAGGTTAGCATGTGTTGAAATAAATGGGGGTGTTTGGAGCACTAGCAGCAAGCCTCAGGAGATATGGAGCCTTGCAGATCCCTGGAGCCAGGATACCCTCAGGCACTACACTGAGGAATGAACTCCCATAAGCCAGTTCAGGAGGCCCCTCTTAGGAGCCACTGTCTGTCTCCTTTCTGAACTGAGTTCTGTGTGTTGGGGGGAGAGGGCGGCGGGAGGGGGCAGGGAGCAGATGTCTTCTGCCCAGTAAAAACTCTTCCCTACCCCCCCTAGACCCCAGACCCTGCCTCAGCCTCTCTGGCCGGGCTCTCAGAGCTTAGCCCCCACTCTGTTTCCCAGGCCTTCCTAGATGACCCAGGGGAGAGTCTGAGGGTGGCCCGGCCTGGCAGATGGAGGCTGGCCCTGGAAGAGGCCCCTCTTCTTCCACCTCCGGCCACCTGTCTTGAGTCCTCAGTCCTTCCAGACAGCTGGAGAAAGGCCCCTAGAGCCTCTGCCTAAGGAGGGGGCTGATGTGGGAACACAGCTCTCAGGGAGCCAAGCCAAGGCTGAGGGGAGGCCCCCGGAGCTGACTGGGACGCCGAGTGTGCTTGGATGGGGGTGGGGTGCGCTAGGGAGAAGTAGGGATTGGGGTGGGATCACAGAACGGAATGCAAAGCTTGTTCTCCTCGGGGCACAGCTGTTTATTTTGATCCCTTGTCGGCTGCTGCCTGTTCCTTATCTCAGGGCTCAGCCCAGACTCCACCTCCTCCTCTGTTGCTGAGCTGCGGAGGCAGACTCTGCGGGATGCTGCCCAGCTTCCTGCTCCCACCGCGGCTTCCCCACCCCGCCACCCTTGCGGCTCCAGGCTGCTCAGAAGGACTACAGGAAGCCCGGGCTGGCCTTCTTCAGACCCACTCTGTGCCTCTCTGAGGGTTCTGCTCCCTCATCTGACTCCACCCACCCCAACTGTCCTGATGGCATGAGCTGGTCACCCAAGAAGAGCCAGAGAGACCCCTGTTTAACTGCTGTAACTAGACTTAAAGATCTGGCGATTGGAAGCTGAGGGCAGAGTCCACACCAAGTTCTGGGCTTTCAATGCCAGCTTCACTCTTAGTTCCTATGGCTTCCAATGAGATGCCACAAACTAGTGACACTTTACCCCTAAGCTCATGGGAACATTCCTGGTGTGGTTTCTAGTCTTCCTGTTACTAGAGAACTGATTTTTTTTTTTTCCAGACAGGGTCTCATGTAGCCCAGGCTGCCTTCAAACCTAATCGGTACCTGAGGGGACCTTGAGCCCCTGATCCTCCTGCCTCTACATGTCCTGGGATCATGTGGCACTGGGGGTCAAACCATACACAGCTGCAGCTGGAATGTTTTTTAAAAAGGGAAAAAGTAGCGCCGGTGTGTTGCTGGACGCTTCTAGTCTCAGAATTGTTTTAGGTTAGCCTGGTCTACATAGTGAGTTCCAGGCTGGCCAGGCCTACACAGTGAAAGCCTACCTTAAATATTAAAAAAAAAAAAAAAAAAAAAAAAAAAAAAAGGAGGGGGATAAAAGGGGAAACAAGAGAAAACAATACCCCAAACAACTCTAGTTTCTGTTACTTTCATACCACACACAAAACCAAAAAGACCAAGCAAACAAACCCCACGGTTCACATGTGTAGACTTCAGTTTTTAGTTTTGCTTTTTTAAATATGTGTGTAGTATATCTAAACCGTATGCATAGGAGTCGCTTTGCAGGGATCAACAGCTCACAGCTCAGGCTGCCCTCAGACTGGCTTTGAGCTTCTGACCCTCTTGCCTCCCCTTTCCAAACTCCAGGGTTACTTGGAGTTTATGGACCTGAACACAGGCCTTCCTGCACACTTAGGTAAGCCTTCTACCAACCTAGCTACATACTCCGCCCCCTTCTCCTTTGGCCTAGAACTCACAGAGATTCTCCTGCTTCTGTCTCCTAAGTGCTGGGATTAAGGCCGGTGCCACCACACCTGGCTCCTAACCCTTTCTTTCCCCTTCCTTCCTTATCTGGGGATATGAAGCCACCAAGCTCTGCCCCAGACTTCTTTCTGAAGGGAAGGTTCCCCATGAAAAGACACCAGCAGAGCACAAACCTGGCGGTTTAGACTCAGTGCAGGGCCATCCCGCCGATTTTTTCCCTTTCCGTCTGCTTGTGTCCTGTCACCTTGGTTGTGGAAAAGTCCAGTCCCCATCTAACTGCTTTGCTACCTGCTCCTTATCATAAATCCAGAAGCCAGGCCCCTGACCTGTACCCCAGAAACCTGTCCCCACCAGGCCCAGCCAGCTCCCAGCAGGCCCCTCTTTCTGCCCTCAGGCACCTGTCAGCCCTGTCATTTCCAAGGCTCCTTCTCCACCCTTCCTGAAAGGTCTCGGAGTTCCCAGGTACTCCCTTTGCTTTACTTTGGATAATCTGTTGCTGGGGCTACCAGAACCTTTGACTTATAACTTGATCCCCATCCCCAGCCCAAACTGGGTATCTTTCCAATGACAAGACAGAATGTTTCCCCAGCTTCTCTTGAAGTCATGAAGCTAATTTAAAAATTTATTATCATCATATGTGATTGTATGCCTGTGGATGCATCATGCCGTGGAGTGCTTATGGAGGTCACAGGACAACTTTCAGGAGTGGGTTCTCTCCTTCCCCAGTGGGCTCTGGAGATCAGCTCAGGTAGCCGATTGGACTGTGTTGAGCCTCACAGGCCCTGGAGCTAAGCTTGACCAGCATGTTTTACAAAGGAAACAATACAGTAGATTTTTTTTTTAAAGACATTAAAAGTACATCTGCTGTAGTGAGCATAAGCACATTGCAGCACATCTTGTTTGTTTTTTTATACATATTTGTGTGTTTCTGTACATGTGTGGACAAAATGGTTTAAAATGAAAACATTTCTAGGATTGTCTTATTCTATTTTGGTTTGGTTTTTGGAAACAAGTTCTCAAGTAGCACAGGCTGGCTTTGTGGGCAAGGAGATCTTGATGCCTGATCTTCCTGCCTCCACCTCCCGGAGGCTGGAATTACAGTGCACATCTTACACTATGCCCAGCTTAATAAAAGCTTAAAAAAACATTTCCAGGCCAGGAATGTGGCTCCATTGGTAGAGTGCTTGCCTTATGTCCAGACTGCTCTCAAATTCACTGTGCAGCCAAGGATGACCTCAAACATGTGACCTTCCTGCCTCTATCGCCCAAGTGCTGACCCTGTCTCAAAAAGAAGAAAAAAGGAAAAAAGAAAATTTCCCTAACTGAGTTGAGACTCAGAACAAATTTAAGACCTCTTACAAGGCTTTTATAGTTCTCCCCAAATCTTTAGTACTTAAAAAACAAAATGCTTTCTTAGCTGGGCATGAGGGTACCTGCCTTTAGTTCCAACACTCAGGAAGCAGAGGCAGGTGAATCTCTGAGCTTGAGGTTAGCCTGGTCTACAGAGCTAGTTTCAGGACAGCCAGGGCTACACAGACAGCCTGTCTTGAAAACCACGTATCTATCTATCTCCAAGAGGGTGGTATATTTCAAGATCCACTCTTGATCTCCTCCCTTCCCAGTCTGACAACACGCTGTCCCTCGTTTAATGAGACTTCAGGATATCAGATCCTTTTCTCCTGATTATACTGTCTCCATTAAGGCTGCTAGCATTCTGCCAGGAAACCATGGTGAAATTTGTTTGTTTTGTTTAAACTTATTTTGAGAGGGTTATCATGAAGTTGCCCAGGCTGGCCCTGAACTTTCGGTCCTCCTGTCTCAGCCCTTTGAGTAGCTGGGATTACAGGCCTGCAGCACCAGTTCTGCCTAACTGTCCCTGATTCTGCCGACTCCGGAGCTGGAGCACACGGCCTGGCGGGGCAGAAGGAATGTGAGCAGCGAGTACAACACAGACCACATACTTCATCGCAGAAATATGCAGGGTGCCTCGCAGGGAGAAGTGTGGATGACTCTTTCTAATTCCTACCAGTTCCCCAGTTCTGCTGCTTCCGAAGCCCTTAAAATCCGTTGTCAAACGGGCCCCTCGCCTCCATTTCTGCAGATGCCACCTGATAGGATGGTGGTAGGACTTGACTCTTAATTGACAGGATTTGGAATCACCCAGGAAACACCCCCAGAGACATTTCCAGAGGCTTAACTGAGGAGGGCTGACCCTCCCTGAATGATGGCACCTACTCGTGGAGGGGATGTTCTTGGACTGAAGAAAGATGGAGAAAGGGGGAAGGCAGCTGAGCACCAGCATGCACTTCTCTCTGCTTCCCGGATGCAGAGGCCATGTGACCAGCTGTGCCTTACCCTCAGGTTGCCATCGCTTCCCCACCACGGTAGACTGCAGGCCCCTCAAATAGGAGCCCGGGGACCCCTTCCTTCCTTAAATTGCCCTTGTTGGTATTTTGTCACAGCAGTGAGAAAGGCGACCAACAACCTCATTTCAAGCCTTTCATAACCTTATGGAGACCGCCCTGTGCTGTTCCACTCCAGCCTCGGGAACTGTCTGGAAACCACTCCGATCACGTGACTTCCTTACACACAAGCCTCAGTGGCTCCCTGTGTACAAACTCCCCATCTCAGCCTCTTTCTGCTGTCTCAAACATTCTTTGCACCTTGGTAACCTGCTAGGACCACTGTCCTCCGGCCCAGGCCACAGGTTCCCCCCTTTCTGATGACATATCTGTTCACCCAAGCTACCCACAGCAACAGACTGAAGCAGAAGCCTCCATGATAATCTGGCTGTCTTCGATTAAATTAGGCATTTAATGAGAGCTACACAAATGTTAACTAGGGCCATGCTTCTCATTAATTTCTCTCGTTTGGGGAAGTAGGATTATCATCGTATTTAAAGATAAGATTATATTAACATGCAACGAGTTAGTGTTGTTTCTAAGGAATTAATAATGAACATTTAAAATTTTTCTCATATCCTGCTGGGTGTAGCAGCACACACCTATAATCCCAGCACTGGGGTGGCCGAGGAAAAAGGATTCGAATTCCAGACCAGTTAGGGCTATACAATGAGATGCTCTCTCAAAAACACCAGGGGGCCAGGCAGTGGTGGTGGTGCACGCCTTTAATCCCAGCACTCGGGAGGCAGAAGCAGGTAGATCTCTGTGAGTTCGAGGCCAGCCTGATCTCCAAAGCGAGTTCCAGGAAAGGTGCAAAGCTACACAGAGAAACCCTGTCTCGAAAAACAAAAAAAAACCCAAAACAAACAAACAAAAAAAAACACCAGGGGCTAGCTGTGATTAATGTCACACCACTGTGATCTCAGCACTCAGAAGACAGGAGGAGTTACTTCAAGACCAGCCTTTAAATCTCTCTCTCTCTCTCTCTCTCTCTCTCTCACACACACACACACACACACACACACACACACACACACCAACCACAGCCCATCTCAAAACAAAGCAAAAAAAAAATCAAAACAAGGCAGGAGATGCCTGTCTACGGTGGAATGAACATCGGGCTACGTGCTGAGCCAACCCCCAGCACCCAAGTGGGGGGAATGATTGTTATCATAGAACTAATGATGATTCTAAAACTAGCAACTACTTTTTAAGGAGATAATCAGTAATATCCCACAAAGAGAAGAAGTGAGCCCAATAACTGCCACTGAAATCAGAGAGAGGGGATTATTCTACACTGTGGCTTTCAGTAAAAACAGACAGACAAACAGAAACACGCACAGCCAGACGGAAAACTGCTCTTACCGGTTTACTTATTTATTTGCTTATTTATTTATTTTGGTTTTTCGAGACAGGGTTTCTCTGTGTAGCTTTGTGCCTTTCCTGGATCTCGCTCTGTAGACCAGGCTGGCCTCGAACTCACAAAGATCCGCCTGCCTCTGCCTCCCGAGTGCTGGGATTAAAAGCGTGCACCACCACCACCACCACCATCACCACCACCACCACCACCACTGCCCGGCTAATTTATTTATTTTTGAGATAGGGTCTCACTATGTAGCTCTGGCTGGCCTGGAACTCACAGAGATCTGCCTGCCCCTGCCTTCTGAGTTCTGGGATTAAAGGTGTACGTCATCCCTCCCAACTAGAAAACTGATTTTAATTTGTATCTTTTTACTTTTGTTGCTTTGTGAGACAGAACCTTGCTCTGCAACCCAGCTGCATTTCTTGGGGTCTTTTGAGATAAGGTGTTAGGTAGCTGAGGCTGGCCTTGAACTCCTGATTCTCCAGCTTCCAGCCCTTGACAGCTGAGTTTACCGGGTTTACAGGAATGCCACACAACACCCAGCTTTCTTTTTACTCTCATCTGCCTTATAAAAAATGCTCTTTGACAACCTCAGACTTGGTGGTACACACCTTCAATCCCAGCATGAGGAGCCATGTCTGAGACAAGCCCTGGGCTACAGAGTGTGTTAAACGCTAGTCTGGGCTGCAAACAGACCCTCTGTCTTAGAAAACAAAAACTGAAAACTGCTTTTGAATGAGTTCACCAAAACGTCTTCTGGTCTGGGGGTTAGGGCTCAGGGGTAGAGTACTTGTCTAGCATGAGTTAGACACTGGGTTGGATTCCCTAGCCTGGGAGCAGGGGACATACCAGCACAAAATCCAGAACCAAAACCTCTTTTCTTTGATTTCCTCACATAACACTTTTGAGCAAGAGGAAATTCCTGGTTAACCTGCCTAATAGTGAACAAAAGTCACCAATCCTTCCTCCCAGTCCCCACAAGACTGACACACAAACCCTTCTTGTGGCCCTGCTAACCCACAAGAGCATGCATAGTGAATTCCTAAATATGAACACTAACCAGTGACTAATGCAGTTGGAGGAGACAGCTGATCAACGAAGCTATGCATTGTTGGTACACTATGGTTCCGGTTCCCAAGTTCAGCACAAGATGAAGACTCAGCCTGCTATCCCAGAGAAAACCAGCCATGCTACATATTCCTAGACGCAAACTGGGTTCTCTGAGAGACAAAGGTCATTCTAACAATGGTATTTGGAGGGGGCTGTTTTCTATATGTAGGGTCTCAAGTGTCCTGGGCTGGTTTCCAACTCACTATATAGCCAAGGATGACCTTGAACTTATGATCCCTCTGCCACAACCTCCCAAGTACTAGGTTTACAAGAGTAGACCGTCACGTCTAGCTCTAATAGTGGAGTGTGGTTTTTTTTTTTTTTTTTTTTTGAGGTTCAGGGGAGACGGGGGATTAAGATTTGTCACTTAATATGTGTGTGTGTGTGTGTGTGTGTGTGTGTGTGTGTGTGTGTATACACTTGTGAGTACAGTGCCCAGGAAGGCCCGAAGAGGGCCTCAGATCCCTGGGGGCTGACAGGCTACTGTGAGCCACCTGACTTGGGTACTGGGAACTGTCCTATGGAAGAGCGGCAAGTGTTAGTGCTCTTAATCACAGAGTCCTCTCTGCAGTCCCACAACAGTGGCTTTGCTGTTTGTCTTTTCCCTGACTTTGAACCCAATCCTGAACACATCATAACACTACTGTACATGAAGAACAGACAGATGAAGAATGCTTTCAAAGCCTCCGTGTATTTTAGATGTCGCTGGGTGACTGTATCAGGTGGCTGCGCCCTACACCTCTGCAGTCCTCTGGACGGGGCATGTGTCCTCCACTCCAGGCAGGCCTGCTGCTCATCTCTAGGAGAACTATGGGAGACCTCAAGCCTTCCTCAAGGGCCAAGTCATCGGTTCAGCCCCAGGACCCAGCTTAACCATGAGCTTGAGTTATGCCCTCAGCTACGGCCCTGGTGCCACACCCCAATAAAGCTGTGATGGGAAAGACCAAGGGAAAAGAAACGAACGTTGGAGGGGGAGTCGGAAGAAAATGTTTGTACCTTCATTTCAGTTGGGTGGCTGTGGTCAGGCTGATTCATCCAGGGCTCCACAGATAGGTCAGAGTCCCAGCCCCACCTAGCAAAGCTCACATCCACCACCACCCCTCAGCTCCTGCTTCCTGGGTCCTCTGTGACACCTAAGCTGCCTGTCGGGGCAAGGGTCTGTGTCGAGGAGGCCTAAGGGATCCAGGATGCCCTGGCATGCTGGAGTGGGGGTTGGGGACAACACACTTGCTACACCACCTACTTCCAGGACACATGTGCATGTCACTCACAACCAGTTCAGGAGCCCCAATCCTCTGCTTTACTAGTCCTGAGACTAGGCCTAAGGCACCGTCATATGGGGAACTTGGTGTCATCTTACACTCTCCTGATGGGTGGTGACACACACATGCCAACCAAGCTGGCCTTGAACTCACAGAGAACCGCCTGGCTCTGCCTCCTCAGTGTTGAGATAAAAGTTGTGTGCCGCTAAGGTCCCTGCCATCAGGCTCTCAGTACTGACCTTGGGCTAAGTCTCATTTGGGCCCTACACTTCCATTTCTTCATATGTGAAATAAGAAAGTCTCACAGCACTCACTTGTGACGGGTACATGTACGTGTACACCTGTGGAGGCCACAGGAGAACCTGGGGGTCAGCCTCCGGAACGCCATCACCTCCTTTGAGGCAGGGTCTCTCAATGGCCTGGAGATCAGCTGGGCTAGCCTGGCTGGCCAGGGAGCCCAGGATTTTTTCTCACAGCAGTTGATGCCATGTAAGAAGGCATTTTGACATGTGTTGTGAGGATCCGATTCGAGAGCCAACCACTTTACTGACTGAGCTTTCCTCCAACCTTTTGTTTGGTTTTTCTTTTTTAAGACGGCAGGCATATGTATCCCAGGCTGGCCACAGGTCATCTCATCCTCGGGCCTCTGTTTCCAAAGTGCTGGGGTCACAGCCATGTGCCCACACCCAGTTTTGTGTGGTACTGGAGACTGAGCCCAGGGATACCTGATGCCAGGTCTCTACCAACTGAGCTACACCCCCCAGCTCTGCAAAGCATTAGGGTGAAGAATAAGTAAGAACTGAGTTAATAAACATAATCTTTATTATAAATTTATTTACTAACAAGCCTAGTCCAATCCCTTGAACCCACACGACAGGAAACCACCTTGGACAAGTTGTCCTCTGACCTCTAAGCACATGCCCCCACACACACCTCACCAACACACAAAATATGTTTTGTTTTAGAAAAGAAAGAAGATCCACACAGTGTATGCTCATGAGGAACACCCAAAACGACTCTCAGCAGCTGTGTCTGAGGAAACTTTCTGAGGACTGTCCAGAGGCACCAAGGTCAAGTTTAGTGGTTATATCAAGTCTGGGCCTACCCCCAAAGAGACTCTCTCTTTAGAGATGAAGAAATCTGAGAAGAAAATTCAGCGGGGGCTTATGGGCAGAAGCTAAGTCAATCAAAGAAAAGATGGATGCTGCTCTTAGGAGCAGCAGGTGCCAGCTGACTGGAGAAACTGAGGCTTAGAGAATGTTCTACACCTCCGCTCTTGCTCCGCCCCCTAGTATATCTGAGGGCCTGGACCCCAACGTTCTTTCCATTGTGGTTCTGGGTCTGTAGGGGGCGTGTCTTAGGAAGAGGGGTAGAGCTGAGTGGAAAGGGTGGCCTTGAACTTCTGGGCCAGCTCCTGGGAGGAAACAGCTCCCTCCCCAACACCCCCAAGCCAACTCAGTACTGTTCACTTGCTGGAGATCCAACCCTCCGAGGGTCTTATTCAAAGAGGACCCCAAGCTCCTAGCCTAGCAAGCTCCAGGAACTAGAGCTCAGGAAAGATTCTGTGACAGCAGACAGAAACCTTCAGGGGACAGGCGGATGGGACCCACAGGTGCCCTCTCCTTCCCCAGCAGGGCCCCCCTCCTCCAGCTGGAGCTTAAGTGGATGCTCAAGGCCTGCATCTGTCTGAGGCCCCAGCCCTGACTTCCTTTCCCAGAACTCCCGGAGCCCAGGGGAGGGGCAGGGAGGAGCAGCCTGGAGAGAGGAGAGCAGAGAACCAGAGGGAGGGTGAGTTGGAGCAGAAAACACTGGGGCCAGAATTGGGAGTTTCTGGGATTGCCCCAACTTCAAGGACTCTGTCCAACCTTCTTCCCACAGGCCAGAACTCGCAGGTCTATTTTTATTCTAGAAGAAATAGGGCTGTGGGGCTGAGGCCCTGGCTGGGTGGTAGAGCTCTCGCTCAGCAGACACACCAAGCCTGGGATGGAGCCGCAGCACCACATAAACCAGGTGGGGTGGTGCCTGCCGGAATCTCAGCGGATCGGGAACTCAAGGCCATCCTTGGCTACAGAGCAAGCCTGAGGCTAGCTTGGGCTACGTGAAACCATGTCTCAAAACACAAACAACATGCTAGAGCATAGTAGCACACACTCCTGATCCCAGCACCAGGGAGTCGGGGGCAGGCTCTCTGTGAGTTCAAGACCACCCTAGACCTCAAAGTGAGTTTCAGGTCAGCCAGAACTACCTAGTAAGGCCTTGTCTCAAAGAGAGAGAGAGAGAGAGAGAGAGAGAGAGAGAGAGAGAGAGAGAGAGAGAGAGAGAGAGAGATGAATGTGTGTGTGTGTGTGTGTGTGTGTGTGTGTGTGAGAGAGAGAGAGAGAGAGAGAGAGAGAGAGAGAGAGAGACGAGAGACGAGAGACGGAGAGGGAAAGGGAGGGAGAGAGAGAGAAAGGAAAGAGGGAGGGGGAGCCATAGGCAGAATGATGAGTAAAGAAACCAAGACTGGTTCGGATAACCCCATGCCCACCCCTAGGAGAATAGGCTGGAAAATGATGCTAACATTATGGAGACAGGAACTCTCACTCACAAGGATCTGTGGCCTGCCCTTAAATCCAACGCAGGCTAGGCTGTGCCTCCATTCCTCGTCAGTAAAGGCATAATAAACGCTTGTCTTGCTGGGGCTGGGGCTCAGTGACAGAGTACTTGCCTAGCCTGGGCAAAGGTCTGGGTTTGAGCCTCGGCATGCCTCACTCTCTGCCTGGACTGTGAGGACACAGAGATGCTGTCTATTTAGCGCACAGTAAGCATTTAGCTAGTATTAGCTACCGTGAGGGGGGACAGCAGACAAAGAAATACCAGCCAGGAAGAGCCCAGCAAAGACGAGGCTGGGCAGCGTGTCCATGCGGGACTGCTCGATGGCCACTCCACTGGGTAGTGACAACAAATGGTGAATGGCCTTTCCAGCCAAAGGGCCCAGTTAGCCTGCCTGCCAGCTGAGCTGTGCGAACGGAAGCTGACGCCTCTGCGCAGCGGCTTCTTTGCCTGTAAGATGGGTTTCCTGTTCCCTTTGTCTCTTGAGGGATGGGCTTAGGAAGGAATGGATTACTAAGTGCTTGGAAATACTAGCTAGACACTGCTCCGGGTCAGTCCTCGGGTGCCTGTGGCCATCTTGCTCCTCCTGGGCTCTGTGGGCTATGTCCCTATAGCCCATCGCTGTACTGCTTAGTTCTCTGTCTCCTTCTGAAACAAGCTGTGGACCAGGCTGGCCTCGAACTCACAGAGATCCACCTGCCTCTGCCTCCCCAGTGCGGGGATTAAAGGCCTGTGCCGCCACATCTGGCCCTTTATGGCTTTCTTAAGGCCCCGACTGGCAGCAAGCAGATCTGGCCCAGTACTGGAGGAACCAGCATCTTCCTTCTGACCCACCTCCCGAGAGCCATGGCCCGGCCTCTGCTCTCTAATCTCAGGAGAGACCGCTGGAGAATTTTACCCAGCGTGGGAGCTGGTCAGCCTGCAGAGGGCTAAGAGTTTCAGAGAGGTGTGGCTTCCCAGGTCCCTTATAGGCAACAGTGTAAGTGTCACACCCTTTGGAGGGTAGCTTCCCTGACACGCTGGCGCTGGCAGCTTGGGTCCCTCTGTGCAAGGACTTAGGAAGGTCAGGAGAGGGAAGAAGTGTGGAGAGGCCTCTGCCTGGGGAAGGAGCACATTGTCCCAGGCTTGCACACTTGGGCCAGAGCCGTTGAGAGCACATTTTATGGAGATTCTGCCGGGTCCGGCCAGAACAGCTCTCAGGGTAAACAGCTGGGAAGGGGGGTGCGGGGGGGACCAGAGGTCCCAGGAAACCAGCTGGCGCCTGAAGGCCCAGGTGGGGTTCTTCACCCAATAGGGGCCCCTGAAGCGACACTGTGGCCAACAGCTCCCTCTGGTGGATGGAGTGTGAAAACCATGGGCCCGGGCCGGCGGCGGCGGGCCGAGCGATGACGCAAGGGGGCCTCGGTGAGCAACCCAGTTTCCAGGCGGAAAGGGGTGGAGTCTGCGCGTTGACACTCTGGCAGAGGCTCCTAGTGCATGCGCTCTAGACTCCTGCGGCTGGGACTCACGTCATAGGGCCAGTTATTTGTTAGAAAGCTCTTCCATTTTTGCCAAGTGGGCGTGGTGCTTTCCACGCCTGTAATCCCAGCTCTCGGAAAGTAAAGACGGGGATTGCTACAAGTTCGAGGACAGCCAGGTCTACTTAAGATAGTACCAGGTCTATATGGTGAGAATCAAGCAATAACAATAATTAATAAGAATAATAAGAAGTCAAAACGGTTAAAAAGCAGAAAACAAAAAATCCAACCACTCAAGGATAAAAATTATGGGGCTGGAGAGATAGCAAAGCGGTTAAAAGTCTGTACTGCTCTTGCAGAAGATCCAAGTTCAGGTACCAGCACCCACATGTAGCTTCACAACCTGCAGGCACCTGCATTTATGTGCACAGGTACACACACTTACACGTAATTAAAAATAAAATAAACATTTTTGGGGTTTTTTTGAGACAGGGTTTCTCTGTGCAGTCCTGGCTGGCCTGGAACTCACAGAGATCTGCCTTCCTCTGCCTCCCAAGTGCTGAGATTAAAAGTGTGTGCCACTACCATCTGGCAAAATAAACATTTTTTAAAGCTCTAATGCTTCCCAGAACTACCTCAAACATTTAAACATTTCACATTTTTTTGTTTCCAGTCAGTTTTCTGGAATTTAACCTCACTTTTTCACACTGCCTTGATTGATTGATTGATTGATTGATTGATTGGAGACAAGGTCTTAATCCATAGCCTAGGCCCCCTCCAACTTCCAATGATCCTCCTGCTTCAGTTTCCTGGGTGTTGGGACTACAGGCATTCACCACCACACCAAATACCATTGTATTTTATCTTTTTTTCCCACTTGACTTTTTTTTAAATGTATAGTGTTCTGCCTGCATGTATGTCTGCACACCAGAAGAGGGCACCGGATTTCATTACAGATGGTTGTGAGCCACCATGTGGTTGCTGGGAATTGAACTCGGGACCTCTGGAAGAGCTGCCAGTGCTCTTAACCTCTGAGCCATCTCTCCAGCCCCTGTCCTTTATTTTTTAATTAGAAAATTATTTATGTGTTTGTCAGGTGTATGTAGGTGCCCATAGAGGTCCAGAGAGGGTATCAAACCCCTGAAGGTGCAGTCACAGGCAGCTGTGAGGTGCCCAAAGAGGATGCTGCAACCCAGACCTGTGTCCTCTGGAAGAACAGCCAATGAGCCATAACTCAACCACTGAGCCAACTCTCCAGCTCCACTGACCTTTTTCAAAAAATTTACCTGCAAAGAATCCATTCCTTTTCTACCCCAAGCCCTTCCCTCTCCACACTACTGTGTTGCATCATTTTATGTGTGTGTGTGTGTGTGTGTGTGTGTGTGTGTGTGTGTGTAGGTATATATATGTATATGTATGTATACTAAATTTTATGTGTATGGGTATTTTGTCTATATCTTTGTCTGTGCACCACGTGTGTGTCTGGTGCACATGGAGGTCAGAATGAGAAGTGACTTCCTCCTGGTAGGCAGACAGATAGGAATAGGGGCCGTGGCTAGGTAATGCTGGTGGTGAATTCCCCAAATGGACAGCGTTTTCCTCATCCTCCCAATTTGAGACAAAAGCCCGGCAGCTTAAAAGCAAGGCTTCATCCTTGGTGTTTGTCTCCTACCAGCAGACCCCCTGCCGATGGACTGGCTCAACAGTTTTTGTTTGTTTGGTTTTTTTTTTTTTTTTTTTTTGGTTTTTTCGAGACAGGGTTTCTCTGTGTAGCTTTGCGCCTTTCCTGGATCTCGCGCTGTAGACCAGGCTGGCCTCGAACTCACAGAGATCCGCCTGCCTCTGCCTCCCGAGTGCTGGGATTAAAGGCGTGCGCCACCACCGCCCGGCTTTGTTTGGTTTTTTTTTTTTTGTTTTGGTTTTGTTTTTGCTTTTTGAGACAGGGTTTCTCTGTGTAGCTTTGTGCCTTTCCTAGATCTCTCTCTGTAGACCAGGCTGGCCTCAAACTCACAGAGATCCGCCTGCCTCTACCTCCTGAGTGCTGGGATTAGAGGCGTACGCCACCACCGCCCGGCGGCTCAACAGTTTTTAAGGCCTGGGTGTGCTACACAACAGTCGTGGGTCAATCAACCATCCTGTCTTTCTTCAAACTGACCAACCTACATTAGGGGAGAAAAACTCTGCAGAGACTGAAAACGCCTCCAGCCCCCGAGAAGAACCTGGTCTCCAGTGTGCTGGTCCCCTTCCGCTATGCAGAGGAGCCTGGTTTCCGGTGTCCGAGGTCCCCTTCCGCTATGCAGAGGGTCTTTTTCTCTGTGTGTCTCCTCATTTCCAAGAAATGTCCTTATTCAATTGTTGACTCTGTGGGCTGCTGACTGCTCATAGTGTTGCAGATTTCTCTGATGCTGCCCGTGGTACTCAAGGTGTTTCCTGCTGTTTAATTCTTTAATTGGCAGAGAAAATTAACTGAGGACTTGTAGACCTCAAGGAAAGGGCCATCATCAGATCCCCTGGAACTGCAGTTACAGATGTATGGTTATGAGTTGCCATGTGAGTGCTGAGAATCAAACCTGGGTCTTCTGGAAGAACAGCCTGTGCATTTCTGTTGTTGTTTCTAAGATGGGGTCTCTATATGGCCCTGGAACTACACAGACTCCTAGAGATCACCTCTTCTGCTGGGATTAAAGGCAGGCACCACCACACTCTTCTACAGGTGCAACACTTTATAATATATTTAATATATTTATTTTACATATATGGGTGTTTTGCCTGGATGTCTTGCAGCATGTGCAGATGCCCTGTGGGTACTGGCAATTGAACCCTGGTCCTCTGGGAAAAATTTTTTTTCAAGATAGAGTTTCTCTGTATAACAGCTTTGGCTGTTCTGAAACTGGCTTTGTAGACCCAACTACGTTGGCCTCCAACTCACAAAGATCCACCAAACTCTGCCTCCCAAGCCATCATAATCATCAAGCCATCTCTTAGTCCCAGCAGCATTATTTAAAAACAAAAAGAAAGGCTGGGCGGTGGTGGCGCACACCTTTAACCCCAGCCCTCGGGAGGCAGAGGCAGGCAAATCTCTGCGAGTTCGGAGTCCAGCCTGGTCTACAGAGGGAGCTCCAGGATAGTCATGGCTTGCTACACAGAGAAACCCTAACTTGAAAAACAAAAAACCAAAACAACAACAAAAACTTTAGATTGCAACTTCTATTACTGAAAGTAAGAAGCAGGCACTCTGACTTGAGACAGATCCACCTTCTGCCACTCACTAGCTATGTGACTTTGTCACGTTCCTAAGCCTTTCTGAACTCTGTTTTCCTCAGTGATAACCTGGACACAGAGGTATGCACTACTGGAATTACAGTGAGTATCAAATAAGAGAAACACTTAGGAACCCCTGGGAACACTCCGAACCCCCTAAGTGGCTGTTGGAGCCACGTTCTCCAGAGTTGGAAGGTTCTGTGGGTACTCTGGGGAAGAGGCGATAGGCTGAGACCAGACACTACGGAATGGAAACACAGACTTCAGTCTCCCTGCAGAAAGGTGCCCTGGGCCAGCAGCAGGACCAGGACAGGAATTGACAGCTTTTTGAAACTCAGAGGATTTAAAATTTAAAAGTCTTTGTGGGCAAGATAAACACACCTTCTGCTCAGCAGGGAAAGGGAAACTTGGCCGAGGTCCCAGAACTTTCCCCACCCACAAGCCGCCCTAAACTTCCTCTGTGGTTTCTCAAGGGTACAGCCTGTTCTTCGCAGACAAGTGAGGGCAGAGGACAGGGGGCGTGCCCAGGGTTCCACTGCACCCCACACTAGGAGCAGAGAGGAAGGCGGGGCGGTGGCGGCGGCGGGGGGTGGGGGGGGAGAGGCTCAGAACAGCCTCTGTTCGCATTATTCATAACTTTCACACCCTCCCTCCACCTCAATCCCCAGCATCAACACCCATCTCAAGAGACAGCTCTTCTTGGGATCAGTGCTGAGCTGTTTATTTGAACAACTGTATTTAGTTTATGTGTTAGTGTTTAGTTTATTGTATTAGTTTATGGATCTTTTGCCTGCATCCATGTCTGTACAACATGTACACGTACAGTGGGAACCAGAGGACGGCCTCAGATACCCTGGAACTGGAGTTATAGCCACATGCGTATTGGGAACTGAACCTTTGTCCTCTAGAAGAGCAGCCAGTGCTCTTAACCTCTGAGCCATCTCTTCAGCCCATAGTTGGTCTTTTTAAAGACAGGGTCTCACTATGTAGACCAGGCCAGCCTCAAACTCACAGACACTGGTCTGTCTCTTACCTCCCAAGTGCTGGGATTATTAATTTTTGACTGCAGTAGGCACAGGGACCTACCTTGGGCATTCCCAAGTCTGTGCAGAGGGTTCCTTAGAGAAACCGGGAGTTTCAGAGAGGAGGCAGAGAAAATATCGAGAATTCAGGGAGGCTTCCCTGTAGAGGGGCTCATGGCACAAGCATTGTTCCAACCAGTGGGAAGCGGGCAGACACTAGGGTGCTCTTTTCATGAAGCTACACAGGGATTCAAGGGGACACTACCTTAAGCTTCTCCCACTTCTGTACCATCCTCTTAAACAGATCCCAAGCTTGAATGCTCTTCCTGGGATCTAGAATGTGGGGGTCTAAGCTCGAATATGCACAGGACAAAGCAGGTGTGGTAGTACATGTCTGTAATGCTGGCACTCTTCATAGGTCAGAAGTTCAAGGGCATATTCCTCTACATACGTGTTTCAGGCCAATTGGGGTTAGGAGACCTGTCTCAAAAGACAAATGGGACTGAGGAGATGGCCCCTGGGAAAGCAGTTGCTGCACATGCATGAGGCCTGAGTTCAGCTCCCAAGCAGTCACACAAAAGCCGCAAACATCTGTAATCCAAGCGCAGCAAGGTGGGACAGGGAGGGAGACAGGCGGATCCCAGGGGCTGGCACAGAAGTCAACTCCAGTTCTAGGGGACCCAGCACCCTCTTCTGGCTTCGGTGGGCACCGGGCACACATGTGGTACACAGACATGAACGCAGACATACATATCAAATACATACATTTTGGGTGTCTTTTTGAGACAGGCTCTCTCTATGTAGCACTGGCTGGCTTAGAATTTGCTATGTGGACCTGGCAGGCATCCAACTCCTAGAGATCTGCCTGCGCTTCCCTCGCAAATGCTGGGACTAAAGGTATGTGATGTCACACCCATGCGCACACCCACATCCACACAAGAACGATACTGTCTCTGTGCTGTACTGTCCCCAGAATCCTGAGCAGGCATTTAGGGGACTCTGTGTGAACAGTACCAGTGTCCAAGTTCTTCTACAAAAGACACTGTGTAAGCCCACAGACTCACCTCAGCTAGCACCTGCTCAGCTGCACGTTCTACATGGCTAGGTGAAGAGGCACCTGACCTGGTAGCCAGGTGCAGGGACTCTGAGCTGGTTGTGATGATGGGTACCTCTCATCCTAGCGCTTGGGAGATTGAGTCAAGATTGGGAGTTGGAGGCCAGCCTGGGCTAACAGCAAGACCCTGTCTCAAAGGAAAAAAGCACAGGATCTCCCAAGTCAAGTGAGTTGGATTTAAAGTCCATTTCTGACATCTCCTCCCCCATCTCTCCTGTCTTTATTGTTGTTTTTCCAGACAGGGTTTCTCTGTGTAGCCCTGGCTGCTCTGGAACTCACTCTGTAGACCGGGCTGGTCTCAAACTCACAAAGATCTGCCTGCCTCAGCTTCTGAAGTGCTGGAATTAAAGGTGTGCACCACCACCGCCACCACCGCCACCACCGCCCGGCCGACATCCATTTCTTTACTTGTATTTATTTTGTTTATGTGTATGAGCATTTGCCTGCATGTATGTTTATGTACCACGCTCAGGCCTGGTGCCTGCAGAGACCAGGAGAGGGCATCAGAACTCCTGGAAACAGGTAGCTGTGAGAGAGTGCGGTTAACTATTGAGCGGTTTCTCCAGCTCTCCCTGACATTCATTTCTTGTTCCCTCTTTATCTCCCGTGTTCAAGTTTCCGAGTCTATAAGATGGAGCTAATACTAGTTGATGATTTAACACAGCTATTAGAGGCATTAAATGAGATGCTACATCTAAACCACTTACTTATATAAACACTTGAAGATGCTATGTAACTGTCTGCCAGCATCCCAAGTCCTTGACGAAGAGAAACGGACAAAAAAAAAAAAAAAAAAAGGTTGGAACCATGCGGGCCATGAGCATGGGTTCAAGGGTTGAGCACAGACTGGTGGGCTGATGGAATGATCCTGTCTCTGTGACCACAAGCGCTCACTTTACTCCACGATGTCCCCCACATCGGCAGAGTGTGGCGGGGAAGCGGCGGAAGAGCCCCTTCTCCACCCAGGACTAGTCCCAGAGGACGCTGTGGTGATGGGCAGAGGGCAGGCTTGTTGGAGAAAACAGTCCCAGGGTCCAGGATGGGGAGTCGGTGTCCAGTGTGGTGTGGCCTGTCCTATCATCCCCAGGGGACCCTCCAGCTGCATACAGTTTTAGTTCACGGCTCCAGCTCCACAGCTTGTCTTTCCCAGAACTGCTCCTGCTTATTCCCACTTCCTTATGCCTGGAAGTGAGTGAGAACAGGTAGGAGCTGTTCCCAGTTACTAGTATATTCCAGTACCCAATAACACCATTTTGATTCAGTCTAGCTCTGGGGAGTAAGTACCTCAAAGACTTCCCACCTAATTCTCTCAGAGGTCAACAACCATCCTCCAGAACCCAACCCAAATGACCCCTTCCCAGCCTCCCCAGCCGGAGCCCTGACCAACACCAGCAGTGGCTGAGTAAGTCAGCAGCATACACAAACAGTATCGAGCACACAGTAGGTGCTCAGTCAGTGCAAATGAATACTGCTTCCCGGCAACAGCAGCCCACCCACTTCTTCAGTTACTCTCTGGTCTACTCTTAGAAGATGCAGAAGGCTGAGACCTGTACACTTCAGGACCCTTGGTAAAGTTCTCTTTTTGGCCCCCTTCCTTGGCTCTGGCGGGCTCAAACACCACTGCCCCTCTAGCCATGCTGGTCAGCGGTCCAAACTCTAAGGCTGATGTATGCTGCTAAATCCCTGGGCTTGCCCATTAGCCTGGAGGGGAGGCTGCGAGAACGTGCACGCGTTTAAGGAGGCTCAAGGACCTTTGGGGGCGTCTCTGGCCCTCAGCTCTGGTAAAAACATCATTCTCAAAGGGAAAGTGAAGTAAGGTTTTGGGGCCAAAACCGAGGGGAGAGTGGCACGAACCCACCCACCTGCTATCTCCACCTCGTGGTCTCCAATCTGGACTCTAAGTAACATCCCAGGCAAAACAGGAGATGCCGAGGTCACATTTGTTCTGGCTTCTCCAGCCCTCAAGCCTACCTCTTGGCAGATGAGTCCCCCGGAGCTCGGATGGTGGCTTCCCGTTCTCTCCCGCTGCTGGACATCTGTTTTTGGACAGTAGGAGTGATCACAGCCGCCAGTCACGGGCAGGACAGGGGCGTGTACTCCGCTTCCGCGGCACCCAAACAGAGAGTGTCCAGAGTGTTTACAAAGTCCTCGCCACAACGCAGATCTCTAGCTAGAAGCTGGGCAGGAAGTGGGGACGAGGGGGCGGGCGAGACAAAGGAGCTGGGTGCTGCGCTCTGCTAGGGTCTGGCCCCGGACACCCCTAGAGCGGCTAGGAGGAGGCCCATCCAGCTCTGACCCCTAGTCCTCCGAGGGTCTAACAGACCTGATCCTTAGTCCCAGGTAGTGGGGGTGGGGGTGCGGCTTCGCCAGGCTCAGGTGTACACACCCCAGAGAATGTCTTCTGGGCGTCTGCAATTCGTGGTGCATGTTGCTCAGGAAGTAAACAGCAGGTCTGAGTTCTTAACTTACCACACAGCCAGGCACTGAGACACTTGTTATCTCAACCTGTTCCCAGTTAATCACACCGGGAAACTGGGAAATTGTGAGGTTAGGTAACATGGCCAGAGTCAGAGGGCTAGTAAGTGTTAGGACTCAAGCTTAGTGATTTCATCTGGCTAGGCATCCACCCCGGGCCAGAATGGATAAGAAAGGGCAAGGTCTCTCCAGAGAGGCTGATGGGTAACATGGACTCAACATACTGGGAGTGAGGGGACAAGGGACAAGCTTCCTCGCTCACTTAGCAGTCCCTTGCAAGCCGGGGCTAGAGGCAGCAGTGCAGGGGAATCACAGAAGGAGCTTGGTAACAGAACTAAAGCCTGGGCCCAGGTATAAGGCAGCAGGCAGAGTAGTTGCCTAGCATGCAAGAAAACCCCAGGTCCCCCCAGCACTACTTAAATGGAGTGGTGAACTGCAGTAACCCCAGCACTCTGCAGAAGGTGTGGGTAGGATAATCAGGGGAGGTTGTCTGTCTTAGTCAGTGTTCTATTGCTGTGAAGAGACACCATGACCATGACAACTTTATAGAAGAAAGCATTTAATTGGGGGCTTGCTTACAGTTTTAGAGGGTTAGTTCACTGTCATCTCCACTGGTGGAGAACATGGCAGCCAGCAAAAATGACTCTGAAAACATTATGCTATATCTGATCTGCAGGCAGAGAGAGGCAGAAAGAGAGGGAGAGGGAGAGAAGGAGGAAGAGAGGGAGAGAGAGGGAGAGAGGAGACTAGGTGTGGGCTTTTGAAACCTTGAAGCCCATCCCCAGTGACACACCTCTTCCAACAAGGCCACACTTCCCAACTCTTCTCTACAGTGCCACTCCCTGGTGACTACTATTCAAATATATAAGCCTATGGGGGCCATTCTTATTCAAACCACTACAATGTTTAAGGTCATCCTCAGCTACAGAGCAAGTTTGAGACTAGCCTGGGCTACATGAAACATAGGCTCGCACAAAACAAAACAACCAATACTAAGATCCTCTCTGAGGGAGTGAGATCACTGGAACTGGGCGGGCCCAGCTAGGTAAAGCTAAAAATCAGGTAAATTGGGAAAACCCTGCTAATGTAGACAATCTCTAGAGTCTTTTCAAACGTGCCTTTAAGGACTGGAGAGATGTTGCAGCAGTTAAAAACACTGGTTCTCTTCCAGAGATTCAATTCCCTGGCAGCTCACAGCAGTCTGTAACTCCAGTTCTGGGATATGCAAAACCCTCTTCTCATCTTCTCTGGCACCAGGCACGCAAATGGTTCGCAGACATACCTGCAGGCAGAATGGCCATATACACAAAGTGAATCCATACTTTGTTGTTGTTATTGTTTTGTTTTTTTGAGACAGGATTTCTCTGTGTAGCTTTGGAGCCTGTCCTGGAACTCACTCTGTAGACCAGGCTGGCCTTGAACTCACAGAGATCCGCCTGGCTCTGCTTCCTGAGTGCTGGGATTAAAGGTGTGCATCACCACTGCTCGTCTTAAATGCATACATTTTTAAAAAGAGCACTTAATTTTATTATTGTATTTGTGTGTGTGTGTGTGTGTGTGTGTGTGTGTGTGTGTGTGTCTTTGAACATGAACATGTGAATGCCCCCAAAACTGGAAAAGGATATCAGATTACCTTGGAGCTGAAGTCACAGGCAGTTGTGAGCCACTCAGCATGGGTGCTGAGATTTTTGAACTCCGATTCTCTCCAACAGCAGTATGTAGTCTTAACCATTGAGCTCTCTCTCCAGCCCAAAAGTGCATTTTTTTTAATGGTTTATTTTTTATTTTATGTGCATTGGTATTTTGCCTGCATGTATGTTTGTGTGAGGGTGTCGGATTCCCTGGAGGTAGAGTTATAGGCGGTTGTAGGCTGCCATGTGGGTGCTGGGAATTGAACCCAGGTCCTTTGTAAGAACAGCCAGTGCTCTTAGCTGCTGAGCCATCTCTCCAGCCCACAAAATTGCATTCTTAAGTGTATTCTTTCTGAGAAACTATTTCATATCAATAGCTTTGTTTTTACACTTTATTTATTTGTTTGTGTATTTTCTTACAGGGAAGGTCTCCGTATGTAGTCCCAAACTGGCCTAGAACTCCAGATCCTCCGGCTCAGCCTCGAAGTGCTAGGATTATAGATGGCTGGCTTCTGGCCAAAATAGGTTCTTTTTTAACTCGGTACAACCCACTGTTTTCCAGAACCATTGCCATAGCCGCTGAAAGGCCCAAGAAAGCGTGGCTCACCCAAAGTCACACGAGCTGGGGTCTTTCGACCTATCCCTCCCAACCCCCTACACACATTTCGTAGTTTTTCGGCGAGCACCGCCCTTCGCCACCTCCCCACCCCACAACTACAAGTCCCATCGTGCCCCGCGCTCACGCGCACTACGCGAGAGCAAGATGGCCGACACGGCGGCCGGGCCTGGTGGCTCCGGAACGGTAAGGATGGGGAGGCGCGGCGTAAAGCCGAGAGAGTTTGGGTCTTCTGGATCTTTTCCATGGTTTGAGCCACAATCTCGGACCGAGAAACCCAAGCCCATTCTGAGATCCGATGGTTGGAAAATGTTTCTGGCCAAATACATTCCCCGCCGCTCGGGACTTGGAGGCGGCCTCCTAAATTGGTGCACCTGAGACTTGATTGGCTCGTTCCCTGTTGAGGGTGGGAACCCGGAACACCTTCTGATTGGCCTGAAGAGGCTGTTTTCATCCTCTTACTGGCCAGCCAAAGTTGGAAGGGAGTTCCTTTTCAAAATATTTACCTTCCTTGCCTTTCTTTGAGGTTACTTCAGCCGTCCTCTGCGTCCGGCGTTGTTACTGTTAATTTTCCTTGTTAATAAAGTGGTGTGGAGATGGAACAAGAGACAGTATTTATTCGTCTAATCCCGCAAATCGTGTATATATTCTTCTTTTTTTCTTTTTCCGAGACAGGGTTTCTCTGTGTAACCCTGCTGCCCTGGAACTCGCTCGCTAGACCAGGCTGGCCTTGAACACACAGAGATCCACCTGCCTCTGCTTCCCAAGTGCTGGGATTAAGGTGTGCGCCACCACTGCCAGGCTCGTGTATATATTCTGATAATTTGCTCCAGAAAGAAGTGAAGGGACTGGAGAGATGGCTTAGTGGTGATGGCCTGCTGTTGCTATTCCAGAACACCTGAGTTCAGGGTCGGTTCACAACCACCTGTAACTCCAGTTAAATGGAATCCGGGAGCACTGGCACTCATATTAACATACACATACACACACAACACACACATCTACACGTAAAATTTTTTTTTTAAGCAAGTAGCATTTATTCTATTGGAAGTCTCTGGATTTGGGTGCTCAGTTACTACTCATTTGGTGAGATCTGTAAGTCTAAGTATTAAACACTGATAAATATTTAGCAAAAGACAATCTTTGCTATCCAGGCAAAAGTTGGTACACACCTGTAATTTGTATGCTTGGGAGGTGGAAGTTAGAGGATTGCAATATCATCCTAGGCTGCATATTTAGCATTAGGCCAGCCTCAGTGAACTACATAGTGAGATTTCTGTTCGCCATTGATGCTGTATGAACTCTGTGGTTTCATTCATCCTTGTCTAGTGGTTAAAAGTCTCCTCTTTCTGGGCTTTGATTCCCAGAGATCAGGAAGTAAACAATCCACTAATCCTGCTGATAACTACCATCTGGCCAGGAGGAGGACTCTGCAAGTGGTTGTGAGCTCCTTGCTGACAGAGGCAGGATTTGAGAGTGCTGAGAAAGCATCTGTGGAAACATTGACAGAGATGCTGCAGAGCTGTGAGTACCAAGAAACACTGGATCTTCTTTCTCGTTTATGGAGCTTCAGAAACTCCATCTTAGATATTGTTCCCTTTTTCTTGGAAGCCTGAGGCTCACCTTCAGACAGAAGAAACACAAATTGTTCATTGTAGAATAAGACCGTTTGTTTTGATGTTTATGTGTGTGTTAAGAGATACGTAGCAACATTGTCATTTTAATGATCTGTAGTGGCATTAAGTGCACACTCACAGTGCTGTGCAGTCCTCAGCATTATTCATGCCCAGAAACCCTGTACCCATGAACAAAATGCTCTTCTGTCTTCTCCCCAGCCCCAAGAACTTCTGTCTAGTTGGCTTTGAATTGAGATATATATATATATATATATATATATACATACATATATATATAGTCTTAGTGTCTTAGTTAGGGTTTCTGTTGCTGTGGAGAGACGCCATGACCACAGCAACTCTTATAAAGAAAACATTTAATTGAGATGGCTTACAGTTTCAGAGGTTTAGTCCATTATCATCATGGCGGGGAGCATGACGACATGCAGGCAGACAAGATGTTGCTGGCTGCATCTAGATATGTAGGCAACAGGAAGTGGACTGTGACACCCGAGAGTAGCTTGAGCATAGGAGACTGCAAAGCCTGCCCCCACAGTGACACACTTCCTCCAACAAGGCCATACCTACTCTACAAAGTCACACCTAATAGTCCCACTCCTTTGGGAGCCATTTTCTTTCAAACCACCATATATATATATCATATATATCATATATATATATGTATATACATATATATATATGATATATATATATCACATCCTTTTATGCATGCCATAGCACACACATGGAGGTCATAGGATAACTTGTGGGGATCAGTTTGCTCCTTCCGCTGTGTGAGTCCCAGGTCACCGACAGTAAGCACCTTTACCACTGAGCCATTTCACTGGCTTTGATTTTGCTTTTTATTTGCTTTTTCTGTACTTCAGATAAGTGGAATCTGAAAATATTTGTCATTTTGTGCCTGGCTTACTTTTATTTAATATAATGTTTCAAAGTTTGTCCGTGTTATAGATTTCATTCCTTTTGAGGGCTGAGTACACATTCCCTTGTAGAGTTAGATAGGGTGGGCACACATATAATCCTAGCCCTTGGGAGGTGGAGGCAGGAATATCAGGAGTTCAAATCTAGTTTCTGCTACATATGGAGTTTGAGGTTATATGAGAACCTGTCTCAAAACAAACGAAAATGCTCCGTTTTATGTGTATGTCCCGGTTGGTTTATCCATGCATTTGTCAGTGGATAGAATCTTTCCCACCTTCAGATTGTTGGGAATTTGTGAGTGTGCACAAGTGCCTGTTGAGCCTGTTGAACCACCTCACCCTAGCCTGTGGTCACTGGGTGTATATAGAACTGGTGGCTCCCCTGGTAATTAATTCTGTGTTGAACTCTGGAGGAACTGTGGCCTTTGCCCCTTGTAGACATCTCAGAAATCGGGAGAAGTGCCAAGTCTTACTGCGAGCACACAGCCAGGACCCAGCCCACACTGTCAGATATCGTGGTCACACTGGTTGAAATGGGTGAGTGCATCTCCAGCATCTAGTGCTTTCTCGTCTCTGTGTTAGGATCACTAGGGAGGGAGGAAAGCCTAGAGGTGTGTGTGGGGGTCTGCTGGGTGTTCATGGATTCCCTCGTGTTTTCCTTGATTTGCTTTTAGTTTAGAAAGTTAAAAGGAAGGGACTCTTTGAACTCATCTCAGAGACCCCTCTAAGTCCTTGTTGGGGGGCTCTACTGGAGCTTCTTTTGAGGGGCAGAATAGTGGCTAAGTTGGGAGCTTAAGCTCCCTTTCCACAGTATGAACTTCCCTTTTGTGTTCAGTATCCAGCGGCCCAGGAGGTGATTGGCTCTCTTGTCCCTAGGGTTCAATGTGGACACTCTTCCAGCTTATGCAAAACGGTCTCAGAGGATGGTCATCACTGCACGTAAGTGGCTTTGAACCCAAGTGCTTAGTAAGTACTCAAGTTGGAGACTAGGGCAGCCATCCATCAGAGTGGCAGCTGTTTCCTTGTCGCAGGCTCCCTTCCAGTCTCCGGGCTGGGTTGGCTCCCACAGCCTGTCTTACCTGGGCAGTGGGGTTAGGATGTGGCGCTCACTCACCACCACGCAGCTAAACCACATCTGAACTGCTGCTTTTGTGCTTCAGCCCTGAAGACTGGGAAGCGCTTGCTTCTTTAGATCAGGGTTGGCAAACTATGCTCTGTGGGCAGATGTGTCCATTGCTTCCTTTGTAAATAAGCTTACATCGGCATGCAGCTGTATTCACATATCTGTGATTGAGTTCAGTTATACAGGCAGAGTTTGTGCCTTGCAGAATCCGAACTGCCACTGTTTGGTGGCTACACTTGTAATCCTAGCACTCCTGAGGGGTGAGGGTGTGCTCCAGAGTTCTCATGCACCGAGGATGCATAATGAGGTCCGAGCTAGCCTGAGCTACACTACACAGGCAGGACTCTGGCTCAAAAACAAGCGAACAAAGGAAGTCTAAAATACGTATAATGTGTCCCTTTATGTAGAAAGTTAAATTCTGCTTTAGATAAATGAGTCCCTTAAGTTAAATAAGGAGGAACTGCTTTAGTCTTTACGACTTGGGGTAACTTGCTGTATTTGTTTCTTTTTTTTTGGTTTTTCGAGACAGGGTTTCTCTGTGTAGCTTTGTGCCTGTCCTGGAACTCACTTGGTAGCCCAGGCTGGCCTCGAACTCACAGAGATCCGCCTGCCTCTGCCTCCCGAGTGCTGGGATTAAAGGCATGCGCCACCACCGCCCGGCTGTATTTGTTTCTTAAAGTTGCTTTTTTGCATAGGCATCTTTTTAGATATTGTATCGATTTATCGTGTGTGTGCACACACGCACATGCCATAGTGTGCATGTGGCTGTCAGAGGCTTTCTTCCTCCACCATGTGGGTCCTGGAGGTTGGCTTGGTGGCGAGAATCTTTCCCCACTGAACCGTCTTGCCTCCTGTATTGGAGGGAAGCAGTGGAAAGCGCCATTTTCTTTCCCTCTTAGAGTTAAGCCCGTACTTCCCCAACAGTGTGTGTGTGCTAAGGATTGGACCACAGGGCCTCCTGCATGCTGAGCATGTGCTCACTGAACACTGCTCCTGGTGCCCTCACGGTCTCTGGAAAGGCAGCCAGCAGCTCATTTAACGCCCTTAATGAACTTTAGCGTGCTCTTTTCTGTAGTGGCTTTAGGAAAGCCTCTCTCCTGTTGATGCAAAGGGCTTACAGGCAGATTGTCACAGATGGAAATATCAAGCAAGATTACCTGGCACGGCGGGGCATTGTGTGCAGATCTGAAAGGGTTATGGAGGGCCTTTTATCAATAGAAATACGAGATGCTTAATCATGGTCCAGTGGGGAGAGCGGGGATTGAACAGGGACTATTGTCTGTTGAATGCAGGGGTGGAGAAGTGACCTTTGTGACTCTGTTGCAGCTCCGGTGACCAATCAGCCAGTGGCACCCAAGGCCCTCACTGCAGGGCAGAACAGACCCCACCCACCACACATCCCCAGCCACTTTCCCGAGTTTCCGGATCCCCACACCTACATCAAAACGCCGGTGAGTGGTGGAGCCTCCCAGGGCTGTGAGTGATGTCAGGGCTGTGAGTGATGTCAGGGCAGCTGATGAAGGGTTGCAAGTGCCAGTCACTTCTCACCATGACTTTCCCTAGACAGAGGAGTCTCGTTCTAGGGTCCGGTGGCTCACCCCTGTAATTCCAGCACTTGGAAGGCTGAGGCGGAAGGTTGCTATCAGTTTGAGGCCAGCCTGGGCTACAGAGTGAGAGGCTGTCTCTAAGAGAGAGACAGGCTTCAGGGAAGGAATTGATCCAGCCCTTGCCCTGGACTGCGGGCTCTCTAGTGTCCTGGGGCTGCTATGATAAAGTGCTACAAAGTAGTGACTTAGAGCAATAGAAAGGTCTTATTTCACAGGCTAGGGGCCAGAAGTTGAAAATTCAGGGGTTAGCAGGGCCACGCTCCCTCTGAACCCTGCAGGGAGTCCGTGTTCACCTCACCCTAGCTGAGGGTATGCCTGCATTTCTCCAGCACGTCTTGGTTTATAGGTGTGTCCTCCAACCTTCCTGTCTCTGCAGTTTAAAATACTTTGTTTTCCCTTGAGGATACCATCTGTCCTTACTTCAGGACTTCTTCCTAAGTGATGACATCTCTGGTGACTCTGTTGCCAAATAAAGCCATCGGAGATGCCGGGAGTTAGGAGTTCACGCTATCTAGACATTTTTTATGGGAACACAATTCAGTCTGTAGTGTGTGAATGGGTCCTGACAATAAAGATAATTTAAGAAGCTCCTTTTAGTGTTGGTTGTTTGAGACTCTGAGTTGGCCTCCAACTCAGTGTGGAGTTAAAGATGACTTCAGACTCCAGGTCCTCCTGCGTCTGTCTCGATGCTGAGATTGCAAGTGTGTATCATTATACCTGCATCAAAGTGCTTGTTTATGTGAGTAGTATCACTTAATCTACGACAGGTAGTGTACATTAAAAGGTAACCTCACCCTTATTAAAAGTTCTGAAACCCGTGACCTTCTCTTATGGCCTGTGCTTTTTCTCTCTGAAATCTTGGTGTAGGATATTAAATTGCAGCTCAATCTTTAGATCAGCTTACTTTAATTCTTTTTTTTTTTTCTTTTTCTTTGAGACAGGGTTTTTCTGTGTAATAGCCCTGGCTGTCTCGGAACTCACTCTGATCCTCTGAACTCACAGAGATCCTTCTGTCTCTGTCTCCCCCGAGTGCTGGGATTAAAGGTGTGTGCCATCACCACTTGGCTACTTTAAATTATTTAATGGTTCTTTAGTTGAAAAAGTTATATCTGAAAGATGTGGCCAGGTGTGGTGGCACACACCTTTAATCACAGCACTTGGGAGGCAGAGGCAGGAGGATCTCTGTGAGTCCCAGGACAGACCAGGGCTATATAGTGAGACCCTGTCTCAAAAAAACAAAAACAAAAAAACCAAAAAAACAAACCAAAACAAAAAACCAGGACAGGAGAGGTGGCTCAGCGTTTAAGAGTGCTTGCTGCTCTTTCAGAGGACCCGGGTTCAATTCCTGGCACCTGTGTTGAACAGTTGACAGCCATGGGTGACTAGTTCCAGGACATTCTCATTCTCTTCTACAGGAACCTCCGTGGGTGTGAGCATTCCCTTCTCTCTTTCTCTCCCCTCCACTCTTCCTTTCTCTCCCCCCTCCACGCATACATAAGTAAATAAATAAAATCTTCAAAGCTAGGGCCTAGGGTTGTAGCTCAGTGGTAACACCCTTGGCCTAGCCTGTTGCACACCCAGCACACATACACGCATAAGATAGATATAAATAAGGGTTTCTTATTTCAAAATTAAATTCCAAGTTCTTGAATGTCAAATGTCATTGAAACAACTACAACATTTTTGTTTTATTTTTAGTCAGGTGTCACTTTGTAACACTGACTGGCCTGAAACTCACTATAGACCAAACTGGCTTAAAACTCCCTCCGTAGATCAGGCTGGCCTTGAACTTGCAGTCATCATCCTGCCTCTTGTTTCCCAAGTGCTGGCATTATAGGTATGTACCATTATGCCCAGATTCTGCATCTTAATGTTTTTTTGTTTTTGTTTTTGTTTTTTTTCTGGAGCTGAGGATCGAACCCAGGGCCTTGCGCTTGCTAGGCAAGTGCTCTACCACTGAACTAAATCCCCAACCCCACATCTTAATGTTTTTAACAAGCATATTCAAAATCTGGTTTTCATTTTAGGATGATTTTAGACACGTCAGGAAATTGTGTTCGTATGTTTAAGTATCGATAGGAAGTCTGTAGATGACACAGTTCAGTTGACTGTCACACAGTAAATAAGTTCACAAGTACCTCCTTTTAAAACTCTGTGGGACGGGAGAGGGTTGGCTCAGGGGTTAAGAGCACATAGTGCTCTTCCGTGGGACCTGATTGTGGCTCCTAGTACCCCAGTGGGTGCTCACAACTGGCTAACTCATGGAGTTCTAGGAGATCTGATGTCTCTGACCTCCTCAGGCACCCGCACACATGGGCACACCACCCCCACTGTACACACAGTAAAATACATCGTAAAAAACAACCACTCAGGCCAGGGCAGGGACACATGTTTGTAATTCCAGTACTAGAAGATTGGCGGGGCGGGGGTGGGGGGGCCTTTGAAAAAAATCTTCTTTATTTTATCATTTTAGATTTATTTTGTGTATATGAGGCTTTTGCCTGCATGTATGTCTGTGTACCACATACATGCCTGGTGCCTGAGGAGGCGGAGAGCCTCCATGTGGGTGCTGGGACTTGAACCCAGGTCTTTGCAAGAACAAAAGTGTTTTAACCACTGAGCCAGCTCTCCAGCCCTTGAAAAATCTTTACAAAGAAAAAAACCTGCCTTTCTGTCATGAAGAGCTGTTTTTGGTCAGTGTTAAAATGTCATCTCTGCCCTTAGAGTGTAAAGTATTTTGGTCTTCTCTCTTTCTTACTAGATCTCGAGTGTTTCCCCAGAGACGGCCAACAAGGCACTGACTGGGAGGAGTCTCCTGTCTTTGGCTTTCTCAGTTGTCCTTACAGTAACAGTTTCAGTCTGTTTTTCTTTCCTTTTTTTTTAAAAAATTTATTTATTATGTATACAGTGTTCTGCCTGCAGGCCAGAAGAGGGTGTCAGATCTCATTACAGATGGTTGTGAGCCACCATGTGGTTGCTGGGAATTGAACTCAGGACCTCTGGAAGAGCAGTCAGTGCTCTCAACCTCTGAGCCATCTCTCCAGCCCTTCTTTCCTTTTTAAAATAAATTATGTTTATTTCATTTATCTGTGTGGGTGGGCATTCCCCAGTGTGTGTGTGGTGCAGGGATGTGTGGGGTCAGTGGAGAATGTGAGGGCGTCAGTTCCCCTTTGAACCACGTGGGTCCTGAGGATGGAGCCCAAGTGGTCAGGCTGGTGAGCGCCATTGTCTGCAGAGCCGTCCTCCCCTCAGTCTGTATTTCGTTTTCCCTCCTAACCCCCTCCCTCCCTCCCTCCTTCCTTCTCTTCTTCCCTCCTTCCCTCCCCCTCCTTAGACCAGGCTGGCCTTGACCTCACTGAGCTCTGCCTGCATCCGCCTCCCAGGTGATGAGATAAAGCCGTGTGCTAGCTACCACGGCTGGTAGTCTGTAATTCCAGAGGGATCTTCGGACCGTGTGTCTGTTTGGAGAGGGTGTTGAAAACCGCAGGATGGTGCGGCATGCACATGCACATGGGCCAGCCCTCCCTCCCAGGGCCCCTTGGGGCTGGATGTCTTACACCTAAGGCTCGCTGCTGTGGTCAGCTGTGCTAGACGTTTGCGTTTTTCCTAAGGAGGGTGTGTGTACTGAGACGGTCCTCTCTCTTTCCTATGCTGCTCGTCACATCGCTTCACTCCAACATTAGTTAGCAGGCCTTCTCAGAAGGACACAGCTGCAGCAGGGCCTGAGGAGAGCTGAAGGCGGCCCGGGCTCAGCCTGGTCTCTCTCTTGTTCTAGACATACCGGGAGCCGGTGTCCGACTACCAGGTCCTGCGAGAGAAGGCTGCGTCTCAGAGGCGAGACGTGGAGCGAGCGCTCACCCGCTTCATGGCCAAGACGGGCGAGACCCAGAGTCTTTTCAAGGATGACGTCAGCACTTTCCCCTGTGAGAGTCGCCCCTGGGAGCCTGTCTTCCTGTTGGAGATAATCACACCATCTTTCCTTCTCTCGGTGTGGTGGGGAGAGATGAGCAAGGCTTCGTGTTTTTCTCTAGTGCAGTTTATTCTTCAGACCTCTGGTCCTTCCCCCAAGCCCGGAGAGACTGTTCTGAACTGATGACTCCAAACAGAAAGCTGCTCAGGGCAGTGAGTTTAGGTTACCTCACTGGTGGCTGAGCCCTGCCTGGGCAGCAGTCTCCTGTGGAATGGTGCCCAGGTGGTAGGAGGGACACTGGCGTCTGCAGCCAGTTGCCTGCCAGTGTCCTTTCTTGGGTTACATCTCATTCAGGCTTTGCTGACCGAGTCACTCAGCTCGGGTTATGCAGAGGTGAGTGGGGAGATTGGTCTGTTCATTCAGCACGCTTCCACTCGGTGCCTGCTCTGCAGTCGTGTGGCTGAGGGGCACCAGGCGCTGACCGTTCCCACACGTCACCTCAGGCAGCCCATCCAGACCTGAGTTAGCAGTCCTTAGCAATCTAGGCCTTTGCACAACATGGCGGCTTGTAGGAGAGGGAAATGGACTAGCTCAAGGTCATGGTAGCTGGGTGGCATTCCGGCCTGGCTCCTTCTGGCTGCTCGACAGTCGTGTCTCTTTTCCACTTCCCAGTGATTGCTGCCAGACCCTTCACCATCCCCTACCTCACAGCCCTGCTTCCCTCTGAGCTGGAGATCCAGCAGATGGAGGAGACAGACTCCTCAGAGCAGGATGAGCAGACAGACACCGAGAACCTCGCTCTTCATATCAGCACGGTGGGTTCTCCCCTTCTGCCTGCCTCATAGTACCCCCACAACAGCCTATCCCACGCTAGGCTCCTACCCCTGGGAGCTGAGCAGCACCTCCCCCGGGTCTCTGGCTGTCTGGTAGAAGCTTGCCTGATAGGCCTGTGTGACCGACCGACCGATCTCCAAATGAATCACTCATTTGGAGATACTGATGAGCACTGCGGGTCCAGATACTGTTCCGGGTGCTGGGAAACTAGAAGGCAGGACAGACACAGCCCACCCTCAGGGAGCTGAAGAGGATTGCCATGGAGCTGGGAAGGGCGAGGATTAGAAAGTGACATCTGAGGAAAGACTGAAGAGACCGGTGCCTGAGTGTGTCTCGGGGTGGGGTGGGCAGTCTGAGTGGCACAGCACCCCGCGAGCGAGCGAGGCCAGCCTGAGGTCGAGCGAGCTCACTCGTGGTCCCCGCTGCTGCTTCAGGCCGAACAGCCATCCAAGTGAGGTTGCAGAACTCACTGGCTCAGCGCCTGAAGGAGGGAGGACTGGGGTGGGGCACCCGAGGAAAGCTAAGGCGCATGGCATGTGACATGCCTCCGGGATGCTTCCGTGAAGCTGTCAGCCGGCAGATGGAGTTAGAACTGGGAGCTGGTGCTGAGGGGATGACAGGGCTGCCTTGGCCAGGCGGCCCGAGGAGCTCGTGACAAACCCCTCACTTTTTCTACCAATGTTGGAGTCAATTGGATGCTTTACTTCCTGTCTCAAAGCTGCCTGTGCCTGAAGGGGACCAGAAAGTAGCATGTCTATAAGCTGTCCCACATCCTACTTTGTGGGACCTGGAGCCAACGTTTTAGCCTTCATGTCACTCACTCTTATCTGAGAGCATGTTTAAGGCACAAGTAATAGATAGTAATGTTGGAGTCTGGATGTGGAGGAATGGTAGATGGAGGGAGTGGTAGGTGATACTCTGTTGTGCCCTTAAGAACTCAAGCAGGCCAGGAGCTGGTGTCCACACAGACCGCCCCCACACCTGGCCCCACGTGAGCACAGTGTTCTGTGGCAGTCGTTTTGAAGAGGACCCTGATGGCTGTGGGTCCATTCCTTGGGTTTAGTGCAGGAGTCAAGCACATGTCCTCTACAGGAAAATGACTTTTTGGGGGAGAACAGACTTAATGAGATAGTATGGGTACGTAGTAAAACCTAGAAGTCATCCAGAGTCTTCAGGCCCAGTAAGCCCAAGGCTGGTGTCTGCACCCCAGGCCAACTGTCCCTTGAGAGGAATCTTCTGTTCATTTTGTGCCATCTGGTCACAGTATCACAGTGACAGCAGCCGCTGCTGGCTGGGGTCTGAGGCCTCTCAACCTCCCACTGGAGAAGAGGACGCTCTGCTCCTCCTTGGTATGCCACTAGGGGGCGCTGCCAGGCCAGCTTCTGCTTGCTAGGCCTGAGTGAGTGGCCAGGCCAGGTTTGGGGTGTGGTATTTCATGCCCTGACCCTGCTGCCACTGCTCAAAGAAGTACAAAAATACATTTAAAAAAAGAATATGGGAACCAAAGGAGAGTATAAATATTAATAAGGAGAAGAGAATCAATTACCCATGTATCCAGGTCACTTTTTAAATTTAAATTTAAATTCACGCTGAATACACACACACACACACACACACACACACACACACACACACACACACACACACACACACATACGCACACATGCACGCACGCACAAAACATTGATCCCAATTTACAGGTCACAGGCATCACTGACAGAATGTAAGTGTGGGTATCTGGGGACTCCGCCTTGCCTTGCTGAGCTTCATTTCAGGATTGCCGAAGCTTCTGGAACGTGCTGGAATATGGTTATTGGTCCTTCGTTCCAAGTGTCAGAAACGAGAGATTTTGGAGAAATGTGTTAGGACTTAGTTTGGGCCTAGGAGAGCTGCCCTGTGCTCTGATTTGTTTTGATCCTGTGTCTCTTACTCCAGGGTACCCACGGCCACTTCCTTTTTTCATCCCGTTGGGTTGGGCTTCTTCCCAGCAGCATGTAAATTCTAACCCTCACTCCCAGGTCTCCTTTACTTCTCCCCCCCACCCCCCTTCTGAAGAGGCTGAGGCCCCTGGAGTATCTCACCTTGCCAAAGCTCCCTTAGAGTCAGCACTGCTCAGGTCCCCCGAGTCTGGGGCAGAGATGACGACCCTGGGAAGACAGTGGCTCCGTCTTCTCACATCTCAGTGAAGAGACACCAGAGGTGGTTCTCGCTGTGGGCACAGTCTCTTTCCTCACGCCACTGGCGCTCTGCTTTGTCTCGGCTTTTGCTCAAAGGAGGATTCCGGAGCTGAGAAGGAGAACGCATCTGTCTTGCAGCAGAACTCCTCCTTGTCTGGCAGCCGGAACGGAGAGGAGAGCGTCATCGATAACCCCTATCTGCGGCCTGTGAAGAAGCCCAAGATCCGCAGGAAGAAGTGAGTTGGAGTCACTTGTTTGCTCCTTGGTAGGAATAGGCTCAGCAGTGGTGTGAGCTTGGCGAGCACTGCTTGGGCAAGAGGAAGTCATCTTCCTCTGCCTCCTCCTCGGCTCCCACGTGCACCTGCTGCCCGTGTCCTGCAGCCAGGGCAACCCTGTGAGGCCTAGAGCTGCTCTCCCCTGGGAGAGCATGAGGGGCCCCGAGGCAGGCTCTCTGGTTCTTCTTCTTTCTAGGTCCCTCTCGTGAGCTGAGACGGAGACTGCCCTGTAAGGGGGAGGACACGGCTTTCCTGGGGGCGTGAGATCAGAGAGAAGAGGATGGTGAGGTCTTTTTGGCCTTGCCCAGGCTGGATCATTTTAGTAGCAGCCTTCTATGAAGATAACCTGTTTTGCAAATAGGCCAGGTGACTTCCTTGATTAATCACAGGACTTGATTCCTTTGAAACCTGGAGGGCCAGGGAAGGTGGTAGGAAGAAGAAGGTCCGCTGCCCTGTGCCCTGCCGGAAAGACTGCCAAGTGTATCTTCCAGGCCACCCGGATCCCCTCGTTGACCCAAAAGAATCATGGCATTGATTTACCAGCCCAGAACCTCATTCTCACTTCTTTCTGCACCTGGGCCCCAAGATCCCTGCTGAGCTGGTGGAGAGTGACGTTGTATCCCTCATCATGTTAGAGACAGGCCCACACTGCAGCTCTGATCTGGGGCTGGCAGGAGCTGGGAGTGCGTGTGTTAATAAAGATGACAACAGCCATCAGAGCAGCCTTGAATCTCTGACCAGCATTTGATTAGAGCTGACAGCAGAGGGGATCATTCCCCTTGGGACGGGTGCCTCGGAACAGCCTTCTGGGAAGGATGGTCTGACCAGAGCCTGGAATATAGCTAGTTCTCCCAGGACTTGGTAGAGGAGCCCTGGATTTTAAGCACCAGGAAGAGGGCTCAGTAGGTGGGGGTGGGACTTGTTTTGAGAGCTAGGTGGAGCTGAGAAACGTAACTGGTGGTGGAAAGCCACATTCCCACTCGCTGGAGGGAGTCCGCTGAGAGGGTCCTGCCGAATCCATGCATTTGTCAAGAAGCAAGTCTGCATTCGCCCGTCTCCACCTTCCTGGAGAGAAGACGCCATCCATCATTCTGCCCACTAATCATGAAACGTGCCTCAAGGAAGATACTGGGCAAGTTGGTATCTTGGCTGGTTTGAAAAGAGGGATTGAAAAACCAAACCCAAGGAAGAGTGGCGGGGACATGGAAATGGACGTCCAGAAGATCAGTCGTTCGTGGACTGGAGTGCTGGGTCAGTGTTTAATTTTTCTCTCTGTACTCCACCTGTGCTGCTGCATCTCCTCCTCATTTCACTCTCACCCTGCCCATGTGTGTTTTTGAGACGGAATCTCGCTCTGGAGCCCAGGCTATCCCAGAAGTCACTGTATCCCAGGCTCAGTGATTCTCCTGCCTCGTGCTGTGATCACAGGTGTGAGACACCATACCTGGCTTCCGGTAATCAGGCAGGGGGGTTCCACCTTCCTGCTGCTCTCTGGAGTCTTCGGTCCCTTGCCTGGAGGAAAACAGCTCTGTCTGGAACTGAAGGAGGGACTAGGAACAGTGAGCTTCCTTGGCTCTGGACCAGACAGGAGTGTTCTCATGGTGACTCAGAACTTCCAGGTCAGAACAGGAAGACTGCCTGTGTGGATGCGGAGAGCTTGTGATACACTTGGCAACTCATGGCCCAGTCAGTTGAAATCCAGTCCCCAGGTCAGACAGGAGGTCCCACACCTGCTGTTCCTGACGCTCTGGTCAGCACGTCTGTACTTCTGCACCATTGTCGCCGTCTGAAGTGGACACCCATTGAGCATGTGGTGGGAGGTGGGAGTGGGGGGGCTGCTGCTGCTGCCCCTGACCTCGGCACTGCACTGCTGTGATTTCTCTAGAAGAGGGGTGTTGGGACAGGGACCTGAAGGGTGTTGTGTTGACACATAATTCTCAATGTATGTCTATATATTTCTATTTTTGTAAGCTGGGAGGGAAGTCTTCCTAGAGGGAAAAATAAAGTGTGATTTATGAAAAGCCTGTATTAAAATTCATAATAAAATTTTTTTTAAATGAATTGAACCTAGAGCCTTTCAAATAAATACTATACACAGCTTTTCCTGGATATAAGACTAGCTTTTTTTTTTAAACTTTCAGTTTTGAGATAGGGTCTCACTAAGATGTCCAGGTTGGCCTTGAACTCACTCTGTAGCCCAGGCACACCTTAAATCTGGCAATTCTCTTGCTTCAGCCATCCCAAATTAGGAAGTGTGTGAAGAGTCCTCACTCAGGAAATGAAAAAACGATTCCTCACTCAGCTTCAACACTAGCATGTTGTCACCATTCTATCGTTTCCCCTGATTTTCCTGTTCTTTGCTGAGATTTGTTGTTTTATACAGGTGCTAGGGCACAGCTGGCTTCGTGCTTAGCTTGTGACAACCTGTATGCACATTCTGCCTCTGAACTGCACCTTAGACATCTGCAGTGAGGTTGGTTTGGTTGGTTTGGGTTTTTTGGGTTTTTTTTTTTTTTTGTATTTTTAGACGGGGTTTTTTGGTGTAACTGCCCTCGCTGTCCTGGGACTTACTCTGTAGACTAGACTGGCCTCGAACTCACAGAGATCCGCCTGCTTCTGCCTCTGCCTCCTGAATGCTAGAATCAAAGGGCAGGTTCCCTTGAAGTCTAAGAGAGGGCACTGGGTCTCTGGGAGTTGGAGTTAAAAGAAATTGTGAGCTGGGTGGTGGTGCACACTTTTAATCCCAGCACTCGGGAGACAGGCAGGTGGATCTCTGAGTTCGAGGCCAACCTGGTCTACAGAGTGAGTTCCAGAACAGCCAGGGCTACACAGAGAAACCCTGTCTCAAGAAATTCCATCTGGAAAAACCAAAAAAGAAAAAAGAAATTGTGATCTGCCAAATATAGACGCTGGGAACCCATCCAAGGGTCTCAGGAAGAGCAACCATCACTCTTAACCCCTGAGCCATCTCTGTCTACCCGCTTCCTTTGGAGACAGGGTCTCACTGAGAGCCCTGGTTGGCCTCCATCTTCTGTGTGGACTAGGCTGGCCTTGAAGTCAAGATATTTATTCAGTTCTAATTATCATTTTTTTCCACATTGTGTGTGTGTGTGTGTGTGTGTGTGTGTGTGTGTGTATAAGATGTACTCTGGGGGCCCTGTGCATGCAAGACAAGTCCCCTTCCACTGAACTACACTCCCATCTCAATAGAGGCTAATACTCTAGCTAGCCACAGTTCTGTTTCACACGTACCAACACCAACTCATGAACCCTCACATGCACTCTAAAAGCAAATGTTCTTACGGCCTTTGCAGCTGAGGTCACAGAGGACTGACCTGCTCAGGATCTGCAGTGGTACCCAGGCCTTCTGCTCAGAGTCCATGCGGTTTTCCTTAGATGCTCTTGCCTCCCAGTGGTTGGTGATTCTGTCCCTCTAATGCACTGGTCACTCCATGTACTCAGCGATTCCACTCCACATCCACACACTGGTTGGCTCACGGGTGGGAAGAGAAATTGGACATGGCCCCAGCCTGGCGGGCCGTTCTGGAAGATGTAGACCCTGTCCTTAAACATGACTTGCGCATACAGACACAGACACACACATACACACACGAACATGCACATATACACATGCCCCCTCCACACACAAACACAGATGCACAAACGTCACATACACACACCCTCCACACAGAAATGAAACATCTGCTTTCCATGAAAGGTGCAGCTAGCACAGTGATGGGACTCTGCGTGTTACGGCTTCCCCGCATCCTGGTTCCTTCGTCCTCTGGGGCTCTGGTTGCAGTCACAGGATGGCAGGCAGAAGTCATTTCTTGGGTGCTTATGCGTTCCTGGAAGAGGGAGCAGTGAAGAGGCTGGGGAACTTTGCTCTTTCTTCTAAGAGCGAAACCCAGGAGCTGCAGCACCCCAAACATGGGGTTGCTTAGTTGTGAGGGAAGTGAGGATGTGCGGCGTTAGCGGAGTGGCCCTGGGCCGAGGTAAAAATTGAGGGGCTTTTCACCTCAGAGAGAAGGAGCTGATGGGCTTGTGGGCAGTGGAGAACCTGTCACTAATGAGCTTCAGGGTGTGCTCAGGAAAGTCTTGCTGGGACAGACAGCAAGCTCCAGAACAATGCTGAGCACCTGACACTGTCACTTTTGCAGCCAAACCGAGACCCCCACTGCTGGGTGCCCTGCCGGGTCCTGGGTGCCCTGCCGGGTCCTGGGTCAGTCCACAGCCTCTGCCTGGGGTGCGACCAGTAAGTGGCCACTCCCTTTTGGACACTGTTTCTTTGCCTTCTGGGTCCCCTCTTGGACACTTTTTCTCTTCTGGGTCTCCTTCTTTGATACTGTTTTTTATTCTTTCTGGGTCCCTCTTTGATGCTGTGTTTTTTTGTTTTGTTTTGTTTTTAATTCTTTCTGTGTCCCCTCTTTGATACTGTTTCTTTGCTCTCTGTCGCCCCCACCTGTTCTTGATCAACAATTTGGTCTTCCTTTCCTTGGATGCCTTTTCCCGTGAGCCTGTCCAGCCAGGGAGGGTCCTGGAAGTGCTATCTCTGACGGTGGGCGTGATTCTCTGCTCCTCCGCCTCCAGCCAGTACCTCCCAGCTGGCCTCAGCAGCCGGCTGTTTGTAGTGTTCCCTCTACCCAGCCATCTGGTTATACTTTTTTTTTTTTTTTAAAGATAGGGTCTCTCTCTGTAGTCCTGTCCTGGCTGTCCTGGAACTGTATGTAGAGCAGGCTAACCTCAGACTCCCAGAGATCCTCCTGCTTCTGCTTTCCAGGTGTTCTGACTTTGGGGCAGGGTGCAGCCTGGGCAGCGTGGACTCATTTCCAAGTCCTCTGCCTCCCTCACCAGATGCTGCTGCTCCCCCAAATGTTGGGGGTGCCGTGCTCTTGCCCAGCCTTCATCCCCCATTCTTGCCCCTGCAGTAAGACTGCAGATCTTCTCAGAGACCTTCCACCCCGATTCCAAACTGCCCCAAGTGCCAACGAGGTCCCCTGACAGTTCTGTGCTCTTGTGGGTCATCGTCCTCCATTGATTTAGCAAATAACAGATCTGGAGCCTCTTGTGCATGCCAAGCTCTGTGCCAACCCTGAGGATTCTGTGCTGAACAAGATAGACAGAGTTCCTGCCTCCAGGGAATTCATTCACAATGATACACAACACAAGACAACAAAACCAAACTAATACCATCGTAAGTTGTGGAGGGGAGGGCGGGGCTTCCTACCCCGCAAGGAGAAGGCATTTACTCATCTGGGTGTGCAGTTCACTCCTGCCGTTTGCCTCTCCTTCCAGCCCTCCAGTTTCTCCCCATTTACCCTTCCCATCTCTGGTCACTCATGTGACAAACAGCCATTGGGCTTCTATGGGTGACCATATGGGTATAGTTGCTGGCAAACAGCACAGAGTGGACCTAGGTCTCTGCCTTCCCAGCACTTACAGTATCTGAGGACGGACAGCTCAAAACACTCACAGAGCGTCAGTCAGGTGGCGAGCCTTGGAAGGGAAGCAGGACTGTTCATGGTGTTGGATAAATGGAGGATTGGGAGACACGAAAACTAAGAGTCACAAGGGGTAGTAGTGTGCAAAGTCTGGGCTAGTAACACAGGGAGCGGGCAGTGTGAGGCAGAGCCCCACAGAAGCCCAGCAGGCACTGCGGGCCTGTGGGGAGGGCCCAACCAGAGAAATGAAGGTCTTGCCCTCCACCCCACAACTTTCAGGATCCTGGTGATGCAGGCCATATGAGTGGCCGCCTCCTTGGCAGGGCCGATCAAGGCTGCACTCACCACAGAGTAGGGTGGCAGGAGTTGCTGCAGGAGCTGCACTTTTTACAAAATGGCCCGAAAAGAATGTTCTAGATGAGCAGACACAAAATGCATCCATCTTTGTGGAAAGGGAGCAGCAGCACACAGGCACACTCCTGGTCAGAGGCAGGAGTATGTGTGCACCTGGAGGGTGGGAGGTCAGGGATGGTACCACTTGACAAGGGCTTGGGCCGCTGTTCAGAGGGATGGGTAGGCAGGGGATCGTGGGAAGGCCTGCGACATTCCAGTTAGAGGGAGTCTGAGAAACACTATTTCTCTCAGTCAGTTCCACACAGTTTGGCATTTGCCAATTATGATTCATGGCAGGGTAGGGGGGCAGCTAGCCATACAGGAACTGGGGGTGGATTGACCCCCAGAGAGCCAGAAGTACCTGGACCTAAGGAGAGGCGGGAAACATAAACCTACAGATAGATACCTGGATGACATCCTCCTGCCTGTGTTGCCAGGGAGATGGATAAACACACAGGAACCTGTTCTGCCTCCTCTGACCAAAAGAAGGTGTGAGTGAAGGGCTGGCCTGAGGCCTGAAGCCTCTGTTGAGATCCCAGTGGGGTGGGGTTGGCCAGTGAGGTTGGAAGAGGTGAGTAAGCAGATGTGGGGGTGAGGGGTGGGGGGGAGGAGGGAGAGGGAGTGAGGTGCAGATTGATGGAGCCAGCCTGAGAGGCCTGAGCGGCAGTCCTGATTGGCCCTGAGGCTCTTGTTCCTCTAGTAACATCTCTGTGGAGTCTTTACCCTTGTAAAGCTGGATTATACCTGGCTAGGGAGGAGGGCTGGGACATTTCTGTCACCTCCAAATCAGGACTACTCCAGGGCAGCTGGAGCTGGTGAGCCTTCCCATACTGTTGGGAAGCATCTCACTCCTTTATGCTGAGGGTCCCCAGGGTCTCCAAGGGCTTTATGTAATTCTCCTTCCTTTTCTGGAGTTGGGGACAGAGCTCAGGGCCTTGTGCATGCTGGGTGTATGCTCTACCCCTGAGTGACAGCTCCAGCCCAGCGGTGTGTCCAGGGTGCGCCAGCGTCCTCAGAGGCCCTTCTTGGTGTCTTTGTAGGAACAAGAGCCCGAGCCTTGTCATTTATTGCCACCTCTGAATTTTCCTGCTGACAGGCTTATTCTTCTCCCTCTCTCAGGCTCCCCCTGAAGCCAGTGCTTGACTCTCTGAACATCAGCTTGGACTCGATGGTCCAGCTGCAGGCTGTGGAGGAAGCGGCCTGCAGGTGAAGATTTGTCATGGACCCTTCTGGCCCTGCAAACAAATTCAAGGTATTTCCTCTCCTGGTGCTAATGGCTTAGGCTCTTCTATATTTACTTTATTGTTTTTTCTTTGTTGTAAGTTATTTAATTGTGAATAGATAATATATGTATACATCATAAAACTTAAAAGACAGAAATATATATATATGTATTTAATAATATATATAACAAATATCTTCCTCCTCCCATGACCCAGACTCTCCGGCCTCATCCATGGGGCCTACTGATGAGTCGGTATGGTTTTATGTATTCTTGTGTGCATCAAGCACTTCTATATATCTCTCCCTTTTATAGCATGTATTAACACCATGCTTTCTCCTAGTGGTTACAGTGTCTTCCGTGTCAGTAATAAAGAATTCCTTTCTGATTCATGGGTGCACAATGCTGTGACACTGGCCTCTTCCTTCACTCATCTCTCAGGTGACAGACAGGTCCTTTACACCTTTTTCTTCTTCTTCTTCTTCTTCTTCTTCTTCTTCTTCTTCTTCTTCTTCTTCTTCTTCTTCTTCTTTTTTTTGGTTTTTCGAGACAGGGTTTCTCTGTGTAGCTTTGCGCCTTTCCTGGAACTCACTCTGTAGCCCAGGCTGGCCTCGAACTCATGGAGATCCGCCTGGCTCTGCCTCCCGAGTGCTGGGATTAAAGGCGTGTGCCACTACCGCCCGGCTTGGCATCTTCTTCTTTGATCCCAGCACTCGGAAGGCAGAGGCAGGTGGAGCTCTGTGAGTTCAAGAATAGCCTAGTCTACATAGAGAGTCTCAGGACAGCCAGGGCTCTAGAAAGAGACCCTGTCTCTAAATAAATAAATAAATATTTATTTTATTTTTAAGTGTGTGTGTGTGTGTGTGTGTGTGTGTGTGTGTGTGTGTGTGTGTGTGTTGGGTGGAGGGGTATGTGCTTGTGAGATATGAACCCACTGAGACCAGAAGAGGGCGCCAGATTCCCTGGGTCTGGAGATACAGGCAATTTGTAAACTGTTGGATATGGATGCTGGTAATCAAACTCGGATCCTCTGGAAGAGCAAGCAGTACAAGTTCTTTTTTCATCTTAAAGATTCATCTATTTTGAGCCAGGCGGTGGTGGCACATGCCTTTAATCCCAGCACTTGGAGACAGAGCCAGGCGGATCTCTGTGAGTTCGAGGCCAGCCTGAGCTACAGAGTGAGTTCCAGGACAGGCTCCAAAGCTACACAGAGAAGCCCTATCTTCAAAAAACCAAAAACCAAAAAAAAAAAAAAAAAAAAAAAGGATTCATTTTATATATGAGTGTTTTGCTTGTATATGTTGTGTGTGTGTGTGTGTGTGTGTGTGTGTGTGTGTGTGTGTGTGTGTGTGCAATACCCACAGAGGTCAGCAGAGGGCATCAGATCTCCTAGAATTAGAGTTACAGATGATTGTGATCCACCATGTGTGAGAACTGAATCTGGTCCTCTGTAAGAACGAGTGCTGATAACTGCTGAGCCGTCTCTTCAGCCTTCAACCCCACCTCCTGCTTTTTTTGTGTGTTCATTCAGCAGACAGCTCTGTGTGTGTCAGTTGCTGCATATGCTTGCTAAACATATGCTTGTGTCAATTTACACTCCCACTGATTGCCTGCTTCCTTATGATGCCATTGTCTTGAGACGTATGGAATTTTACCGGTCTGATAGTAAAAAACAGTGTCTTACTATGGTTTCATTTGAGTGGAGTCAAGTGCGCCTTGTTTGTGATTGTCACAAACAAGTGTGTGTTTATGTTACATGTGTGATAGCATTTACAGAAGTGTGCTATGATACCTGGCATCTCAGAGGAGGTGCCTAGTCCCTTTCTGGGCTGGGGCTGGTGACAACTGAGTTGTACTTCGGGTTGTCCAAGTCAAAGGAAGGAAGGAAGGAAGGAAGGGAGGGAGGGAGGGAGGGAGGAAGGAAGGGAGGGAGGGAGAGAGGAAGGGAGGGAAGAAGGGAGGGAGGGAGGAAGGGAGGGAGGAAGGGAGGGAGGGAGGGAGGGAGGGAGGGAGGGAGAAAGGAAGGAAGGGAAGGAGGAAGGGAGGATAGACGGACCTTTTAGGCGGAGAGGAGACGCAGACTGTAAGGGAGTAGCGAGGACTCCCTGTGGAGGTGAAGGGAGACACAGACCCAGGAGCTTCGCAGGCTCGCTGGGGAGTTTGCATTTTGATCAGAAACCAGGATGTACTTTTGTTTTGTTTTGTTTTTGATTTTTGCTATCCTCAAAGTTACTATGGAGGTGAGGATGACACCTTTGAACCGAGGACCCCTGCAGCCACCTCCTAAGTCTGGAGACTGAGATGCTGGTCTGCACCTGGCCCAAGATGCTCTTTGTTTTCTCTTTATTCTTTTGCTTTTTTCTGAGACAACTTAGCCTGGTTGTCCTAGAACTCCATTATGCAGATCAGGCTGGCCTCAAGCTCACAGAGATCCACCTGTCTTTGCTTCCTGTTGCTTTAAATACTGTATTTTGATTACATTTATTTATATACTGTATAAGTATGTGTATTTATGATCATGCACTGGCTCCCACGCTGCTGCACTAAGCACTAGATAGATCCTCTCATAAATAGATCGCCTCTCATCATCTAACACTAATAGATCACCTCTCACTGCTCACTCTCAGCTCTGAGTGCACTACAATCATCCCGGTTTATATGTGTGTCACCTCGTTTCTTAGTAGAAAGCTAAGCAGCCGGTGTAAGGTCACCATGCTCTTGGTTGCTAGGTGAGGCGGGGGCAGGCACCTTCAGGGCAAACTCCTGTATCATATACCTTCACAGTACCCCTTCCTTTATGGTGCAGGCTGTGCGTGCCCACAGGCATCCCTGCCCATCACCTTAATCTTTTAGACGGGCTCCATGCCCTTGGCCCAAGCTTCCCCAATGTGTCTACTACTCCCTTGTCCTCTCCTTTCTTCTGTGTTGGTTGCCCTTGAACTCAGCTAGGTAGCCCAGGCTGACCTCAGATTCCAGCAGTTCTCCTCCTCAGCCTTCTGAGAGCCAGGACTACAAGTGCCACCACACTCAGTTTCTCCTTTCTTCTTATTGACCTTAAACTGAGCATGCTCAGGAATGTACTGCTCATTTCCCTATGTGATCCAGGTTGGCCTCAAGTTCACAGAAATCCTCCTGTCTCAGTCTCCCAAGTGTTGGGATTACAGGGGTTATACCACCATGCCTAGCTTATTCCATCTTCTATCCCCACTGCCCCCCCACAACTTACTATTTACTATTACTTAGAGGTCATTTCTGCTACATAAACAACATCCTCATTGGCTTTTGTGACTGTAGAGTGTCTTATCACATGCCTTATTGATTACTTGTTATTTATGTTGAAGATATAATCGAGGATGTTTTCAGCAAGCAATGATATAATGGCATGATGTCATTTTACTAGTATATCTGGAACTGACTTCCTAGAAGCAGAATTCTTATCCCATAATATATGGAACATAACTTTTATAATCATCATCATTTGTGTGTGTATCTGTATATGTGTGACTGTGTGCATGCACATGCCTGCTGAGACCCAAAGCGGGTGTCAAAGCCCTTGGAGCTGGAGTTCCAGGTGTTTGTGAACTGCTTGATTGTAGCTAGAGTTTTCCTGCCTGGCCCACAGTCAGGACAAATTTCTGTCACCCGCCAGTCCCACAGCCGCTCAGACCCAACCAAGTAAACACAGAGACTTATATTGCTTACAAACTGCATGGCCGTGGCAGGCTTCTTGCTAACTGCTCTTATATCTTAAATTAATCCATTTCGTGCCGGGCGGTGGTGGCGCACGCCTTTAATCCCAGCACTCGGGAGGCAGAGGCAGGCGGATCTCTTTGAGTTCGAGGCCAGCCTGGTCTACAGAGTGAGATCCAGGAAAGGCGCAAAGCTACACAGAGAAACCCTGTCTCGAAAAACCAAAAAAAAAAAAAATTAATCCATTTCTATAAATCTATACCTTGCCACATGGCTCGCTTACCGCATCTTCACATGCTGCTTGTCATGGCGGTGGCTGGCAGTGTCCGTTCCCCCACCCCCACCCGTCCACCCCCGCCTTCCTGTTCTCTCAATTCTCCTCTCTGTTAGTCGCGCCTATACTTCCTGTCTGGCTACTGACCAATCAGTGTTTTATTTATTGACCAATCAGCAACACATTTGACATACAGACCATCCCACAGTATTTGATTGTGGGTGCTGTATGTGAACGCTCATCCTCAAGGCTGAGCAGCAGTACATTTTTTAAATGTATGAGTGCTCTGTCTGCATGTATGCCTGCATGCCAGAAGAGGGCATCAGATCCCATTATAAACAGCTGTGAGCCACCATGTGGTTGCTGGGAATTGAACTCAGGACCTCTGGAAGAGCGGCCAGTGCTCTTAACAGCTGAGCCATCTCTCCAGCCCATAGTAGGTACTCCTAATTGTTGAGCATCTCTCTAGCCCCAGTGCTAGCTTTTAGAGTATGAATATTTGTGTCCTGAATTCAGGTTAAGATCCTACCCCATTGCCGAGATGATGGTATTAGGAGATAAGGCTTTTGCAGAGGCAATTAGACCACCAGGTCACAGCCTTCCTTCGTGAGATTAAGACTCAGAGGGGCTGGGGCTGCAGCCTGGTGGTAAGACATTTACCTAGCTGTGCAAGCCCCTGGGTTCCACCTCAAGCACTATCAAAAGTAGAAAATGAAGAACTGTCCAGTCCCTTCTGCAGCAGGAGGACAGAAGCAGGCACCAGCTATGAACCAGAAAGCAAGCCCTCACTGGACACCAGTCTGCCTGGATGTCAGGCTTCCAAGCCTCAGGACCTGTAAGAAATCAGTTCACAAATCTCAGTGGATGGAGCTTTGTTCCAGCAACCTGAGCAGCTCGAGGGAGCAGCCACTGCCAGATGCCCTTGCTAGCTTTGTAGCGCCTTAGCCTCCCTCCAGGAGAAGAAAGAGCCCGTTTTCTCACACTGCAGCCAACACCGTGTGTTTTAATCTCCTGCCAATCTGATAAGCGAAAAACAGTATTTCAGAAGCATTTCATTTTACACTTATTAAGATGATGGAGGGAGCTTTCCCACAGAGCGATGTCTGAGATAGCATCCCTAGGAGACAGCCCCGCTGAGGAGTGAGCCAGGATGTTTTCTGAGCATGGTGTTCTCACCTTCCCAGGATGTCACCCTGGTGTGTGCATGTGTGAAGGCTCCCTTCTGCTCCCCAGGGACATTTGTCTCTCCCCTGATGTCTAAAGAAACCAAGCGAGGTGGTTTCCCTTCACTGCCTTCCTCAGGCCAGATACACTTTATTTTACTTTAATTCTTAAAAAAGTTTTATTTAAAAGCCGGATGGTGGTGGCGCACGCCTTTAATCCCAGCACTCGGGAGGCAGAGCCAGGCAGATCTCTGTGAGTTCGAGGCCAGCCTGGTTTACAGAGCGAGATCCAGGACAGGCTCCAAAACTACACAGAGAAACCCTGTCTTGAAACAAAACAAAACAAAAGTTTTATTTAAGCCCGGCAGTTTTGACGATAAATAAAAAAAAGTTTTATTTATTGTATGTCTATGGGTGTTTTGCCTACATGTGTCTATGTGTGCCTGGTGCTATGGATCCCCTGGAACTGAACTCACTCTGTAGCCCAGGCTGGCCTTGAACTCACAGAGATCTGCCTGGCTCTGCCTCCCAAGTGCTGGGATTAAAGGTGTACGAAACCACCGCCCGGCACAGTCAGTGCTTTTAATCGAGTCTCCTCCCCAGCCCCTTGTGGGGTTGTTGTTAGTGGTGTTTTTATTACTCTGTGGACTGTATTCTTTAGACACAGTTTGGGTAAGGAAAGAGCAGAAGGAGGCTTCCACTCCTTTCCAGTCTCCCTCTCCTGGGGTGGTGTTTGTTTGTTTGTTTGTTTTTATTCTCCAAGACAAAGTCCCATGTAGCCCAGGTTGGCCTTGAACACACCAGATAGTCTTGAGGTGTCCCATATCTGAAAGTCTAGTGCTTAGGAGGCAGAGGCTGGAAGATCAACCTCAGCCAAGACTGGCCTTGAACCTTTCCTCCTCCTGCCCGCAGCTCCCAAGTCCTGGGGTCGCAGGTGTGTGACACCATGCCCAGTGACTAGAAAACACTTTGTGGGCAAGTCTTCTAGTTGGATCTGTGTAAATGAACCAGCAAGTAAGAAGCAAATGTCCACGAAAGGTAAAGCCTCAGAGATAATTTGTTTCTTTTTCTATATATCTATAGATATAGATAGATAGATAGATAGATAGATAGATAGATAGATATAGAGAGAGTTTTGTGTGCAGGTGTGTGTGAGTGTGTGTGTGTGTGTGTGCGCGCGCGCACACGTGCGCGATGATGTGGGTTCCATTCCTGAGAGATCAGAGGAGGATGGTCAGGGAATTGCCTAAAGGCTTTCCTCCCTGTTCTCTTGAGACAGAGAATTTTAATTTAAATGTCTCTCTTGAGACAGACCTTTAATTCCAACACCCAAGAAGCCGAGGCAGGAGGAGGGTTTTTCAATCTGCCAAGTTTGAGACCACCCTGGGATACATAGTGAGTATCCCAGCTAGAGTTATATAGCAAATGTCTGTGTCAAAACAGTCAAAGCGGGGGGCTGGAAAGATGGCTCAGTAGTTAAGGGCACTGACTGCTCTCCCAAAAGACCTGGGTTCAAATCCCAGCACCCACATGACAGCTCACAACTGTCTGTAACTCAAAGGTCTGACCTGCTGGCAAAACACCAATGCGCACAAAATAAAAGTAAATAAATTAAAAAAAAAAAAACAGTCAAAGCAAGCCAAAACACAAAGAAACACACAAAGCAGAGCCAGTGGAGGGTGGACATAAATAATTCAGTATGGAAGTCAGGGGCTGGCTTGAAATAAACAAATAAGTGTGGTGTGTATCAGATGGCCATAACTGTCAAGGGGAACACGGATGAGGGTGTGAGAATAGAGGACGTAGCACGTAGAAAATACCTTTTCACGGGGTGGGTAGGGAAGGCTTGCCTGCTCCAGGAGGGTGACATTTGAATCTAGACCAAACATCTGGAAATAACTTTGGGGTAAAGGCCCCGAGGCAGGAGCAGGGTTAGCCAGATGGGACTCAGTTCAGCTGCACCGTTGTCAGAAGTGAGATGACACCAGACAGTCACGTGGAAATGCCGGTGCTCAGGGTAGAGCTGTGGGAGTCATCAGGGTGTGGGTGGGTGCCACACATGTCCCCTCTATTTTCCACGGCGTAACTGTGTGGGGATCCAAGGAGAGAAACTGCCTAGGTTACTCGAAGGGCTGACAGGCTGAGGTTCTTCACCGTGATCACAGCCTGGGCTCAGACTCTGTTTTTCTCAGTGCAGTGACCAGGCCTTTTCAGTCCTCCACTAACTCCCCTAGACATATGTGCATCGTGGTAATGGGGATCCTTGACTGTGTATAGTATTTTACCTGATAAGAACTGGGTGTTCCAGGGTCCCCAGACACTTGCAGCCATGCTGAATTAAATGGGATAAAGTTTACTGGAGAAGCTAGATGTAGTGATACACACCTACAATCCCAGCACCCTGGAAGCTCAGGCAGGAGAATTGCCTGTAGTGCAAAATCTGCCATGTATGTTGACACACACCTTTAGTTCCAGCATGAGGGAGGTGGAGGCAGGTGGATCTCTGTGAGTTTAGTAAGACCCTGTCTTCAAACAAACAGTTTGCCTGGGCTGTGTAGCAAGGTCCTGCCTGAAGAAGAGAAACTAGGGCCACAGGTGGAGAGATAGCTCACTGGCTGCTCTTCCAGAGGACCCATGCTTGCTGCCCAGCACTCGCATGGTGGCTCACAACCATTCCAGTTCCAGGAGGTCAGACGCCCTCTCTGATCAGCTCAGGCACTGCACACTCATGGTACACATACACACATGCAGGCAATACACTCAAACACACAAAATAAACCTTGTTTTTTTTTTGGTTTTTCGAGACAGGGTTTCTCTGTGTAGCTTTGCGCCTTTCCTGGAACTCACTTGGTAGTCCAGGCTGGCCTCAAACTCACAGAGATCCGCCTGGCTCTGCTCCCGAGTGCTGGGATTAAAGGCGTGCGCCACCACCGCCCGGCGTTTTTTTAAAAAATAAAATAGAAAGTGGGGGCTGAAGATATAATCCAGTCAGTAGAGTACTTCCTTAGCATGAACAAGGGCCTGGGTTCGATCCCCAGCACTGCATAAACCAGAGGTGTGGTGTCACAAATGTCTAATCCCAACACTTGGGAGGTAGAGGCAGAAAAACAAGATCATCCTCAGTTACATAGACAGTTCCAGGCTAGCCTGGGCTACATACGCTCCTGTCTCAAATTAACCTCCTCACATACAACAAAGTTACTGTCAAAATCTAGGCAAGGAAAGCTGGGTGGTGGCGCATACCTTTAGTCCCAGCACTCAGGAGACAGAGGCAGGTGGGTCTCTGTGAGTTTGAGGCCAGTCTGCTCTACATAGAGAGGCCTCTGTGTTTGAGGCCTGTCTGAGTTCCAGGACAGCCTAGGCTACACAGAGAAACCCTGTCTTGAAGAACAAAACACCCTTAGGCAAGGGAAGAGCAGGTACCTTGTGTAACAGTTTGAATGAGCCATGGTCCCCACAGGTTCAGGTATCTGAACACTCGGCCCCCACTTGAGGACACTGTGGGGGGGAGGGGGGTTATGGACCCTTGAGGAGGTACAGCCCTGTTGGAGGAAGTGTGTCACTGGGATAGGTTTTGGGGGTTTATAGCACAGCCCAATTCCAGTTCACTGTCTCTGTATGGCTGGCTGTGATCTCTCAGCAGTTTCCTACCACCTGCTGCTCTGCCCCCCCAAACCTGACATTATGGACTCTTAGAACTGTACAGCAAAATAAAGCCTTTCTCTGTAAGTTGCTTTTGGTCACGGTGTTTTTCACCTTGCTCCTTGGAGTCCTTGTCTCACGGAGATGGCCTCGGCCTGGAGAGCTGGATCCTCGAGAGAAGAGTTCAGGGGAAGAGCCCCTGAGCCTCCTCTCTGGTGTGGGAAGAGGGGAGGAACTGTGGCCAAGGGAAGGGGACCTTTAGAGCTCAGCCACGCTAGCCACCCGAAGCTGTGTGGGCCCCTTGAGCCCACTTGTAGTAAAAGGTAGTCTTCAGGGGTCCTGAAAGAGGCAGCTTGCTCCCCAGTCTTCTCTCCGTCCCCATCAGGCATCTCTGAGCACCTTCCCGGAAGTGTGCTTCTAAGTGGCCTCACACTGGCCCTCCCTCAGGTAAGACCGCCACGGGCCGGGCTGTAAGCCAGACTGCTGTGCGGTGTCTTTTATTATTTTACTCACTTATTTTGAGACAGGCTCTCAATGTATAGCTCCGGCTGGCCTGGAACTCTTGTTATGTAGACCAGGCAGGTGAAATCTCTTCATTAGTGTATGTGTGTGTGTTTTGCATGTGCCCAACACCTGTAACGTCAGGAGCCAGCCGGAAGTTCTCTGTCCCCCTGTGGGCTGCCTAGGATGAAGCTGAGGCCTTCAGGTTTGGTGACCGGCACCTTCGCCCACTGAGCCAGCTCTCCAACCTGCAGCGTAGGCTTCCTCAGCCTTAGGGCTGCTGACATTTGGGGCTCATTTCTGGGGACTGGCCCTGTGACCTTGGCTCACTTACTCGCATCCCTGGCCTCTACCTAGTGAAGGCTGGTAGGTTTCTTCATAAGCATCAGCAAAACCGTGTCTCCAGACGTTGCCACTGTCCTGTTGGGGACCAAGCCCCAAGACAAGGGGCACTGAACTTAAATTTCACACCAGGACTGTGTGTGCAGCCAGGTGCCAACAAGAAGGTGCTGGAAAGGAAGTATGAGCAGCAGATACTCCCCAGGCTAGAATACATCTTCACTGGCTAAAGTCTGTGTAATTTCTCCGAATGTTCCAGGAGAAGAATTCAAAACCTTCAAAGCCCAGAGCTTGACTACTTACACAGGAATCCTGGTTCTGCCCCCACAGCTCTGTGACCTAGGGACGTTTCTTCACCGTTTCATGATGAAGGTACTTGTGTCCCAGGGTTCTCCTGAGGACCACATGATAGAACCCGTGCCTGGTTCTGAACCAGCTGCTGTGAGAGCGCCCCCTCTGGATGTTGAGGCTTATGTGTGGGAGTCTTGTGGAGGTGCCCTAGGGCTGTCGGGGGTGGGGAGAGGGAGGGCAGAGAGGGACTGCCTATGCTGGAAATGAACGAGGTCCTGACTGAGACAAAGGACTAGTCAGCAAGCGTGGGAGGGGCGTGGCCTTGGTGACGGCTTTCTCAAGGAAGACAGTTCCTTGGGAGAGACTCAGGAGAGATTAGTGGGAGCACTTCTGGCATCCAGAGTATGAGGGCTTCTGGCTGGGAATGTAGTTTTGTGGTAGAGCACCTGCCTGCACCAAACATGCATGACCCTGGCTTCCATCCCTTGTACCACAAAGCGTGTGTATTGGGGGGTGTGGCAAAGGGGCAGGACAGAGTCCACCTGGTGAGCTGGGGCCCATATGAAGCTAGACTTTGAATTGAAAATGCCTCTGAACGGTGTGGAGACCAGGGTATTGCTCTCGGTCTAAACAGTGACCTGTTCCTGACTGTTCCCAAGCCATCTCCCCTTTCCCGCCTTCCTTCTGTCCTTCTTGGAACAAGAATCTGGACAGGTGCAGGCACACCCACACCCACCATGCTGCCTTGGAGGCAGAGGGCAGAAAGGAGGGAGTTCCCGCCTCCCTCCAGCTGTGTGGCCTGGGAAGGTCATTTGCACTGTGGGAATTGCAGTTTCCGAGGCAAGGGCCAAGCAGACGCTCTTGGATGTGTACCTGCCTTACCTGGGAGCCTGTTAGAAATAAGGCTCAGGAGGTTATTTTCGCAAGTCCCCTAGTGCATCCCATACCCTGGACAAACCAGGTCAATCAACAACCGTTGGATCTAAATCTGAACTCAGAACTTCATCTGCCCCCCCACCCCAACCCGGGAAGTACAGGCAGCTGTGTGCACAGCGCCACCTGCTGGCTGATGCCAGCTGCATGTGCAGGCAAGTGTGCTTGCGGGGTGCAGCAGGACACCAGGGCAAACTGCAGCTCACTCTCCTGCCGGCTACCCCGGGAAGTCAGGTGACCTGAATGTTAAAGGCAGCTTTAAACGCCCAAGAGATGTCACCAGAGTACAAGAGCAGAGCTTGCGCTGGTCACAACGAGGACCTTTGTCCAGTGTTTGAATGTGACAAGCGTGCACACAGTGGCCCTCCTCCTGCACAGATCCTGTCCTAATGCTACCACGGTCCCCGTCCCACACTCTTCTCTCACCATCCTGGCTAAAAGCCACCAGAGGTTCCGAAGCAAGTCCGCTGTACCTGGCTGTGCAGGGCCTTCGGAAGGAGGTACAGGATGAGGCCCTGGTCTCAATGGCCACCCATCCAGGCCACTGACTAATGACGGGGCGCCAGCCCTGCCCTTGAGCTGTAGAGATGAAAGGGGCATAGTTGCAGAGGGTAGGTAGGTGGAGCGGGCAGGTCAGGACAGGACCACTTGGCAGCTCAGCCCTCACCCTTTGGGTCCAAAATCACCTCGGTCTCGCTGGCTTTAATCCCCAGTACCATAAAAATAAAGACAATAAATAAGTCAATAAAACAGCTGGGCGTTTGGAACCAAGCACTGGGCGGTGGAGACAGGAGGCTAGGGGCTTCAAAGCTGTCTTCCGCTATGTGGCAAGTTCATGTCCAGCCTGGGCTACAAGAAACCCTGTCTGGGGGGAAAAAGTGTGCAGAGGTTGTAGGGGCGGGGGAGGAAAACCAGATGTGGAGTCTTTTTATGTTTTTTTTTTTTTTTTTTTTTTTTTTTTTGGTTTTTCGAGACAGGGTTTCTCTGTGTAGCTTTGCGCCTTTCCTGGATCTTGCTCTGAAGACCAGGCTGGCCTCGAACTCACAGAGATCCACCTGCCTCTGCCTCCCGAGTGCTGGGATTAAAGGTGTGCGCCACCACCGCCCAGCCAGATGTGGAGTCTTTTATCTTCCACTGAGGGAGGCTTCCTTTCTTGAGTCTGCCTCAGAAAAAGCTAAGTTTGACGCTAAAGGATACCAGGCCCAGGATCCACACACAGACACCCTTAGTACCTGCCCTCGCTGCTTTAGACCAGGCTGGGTCACTGGGTCTGGAGTCACACAGAAAGGCTTCTGCAACTAAGGTGTGGCCAGCCAGACCCGGGCACACGAGTGTCAATCAGCCGCCCACTAACTGCAGAGCGGCTTCCCCCTGCACTCCTCCCATGCCTACTGTGTCGGGTGAATGGAAAGTATCCGGAGCAGAGCCCTCGGGAGAGGCTGAGCCAGAGGGAATGGTCACAGCTAGAAGGCAGGCAGCTGTGATGAAATGGGGCAGAGAGTGAGTCAGGTTGGCTATTTGGAGCAACTCAACGCCTGCGTTGGAGGCCTGATTTCCTCGTGGATGAAATGCACCACGGCATTACACACCAGTGAATGTCAGAGGACTGTCATGAGCAACCAGAGTGAGCGGACTTTGCAAACCATCCGGGTTACATATGTGTTGGTGGTTTTCACCCCGAAGTATGGGGGTGTGAGGAAATGTGTGAAAACGGCCACGGGGGTGTCTTTTAATGGGAAGCACTCAAGAGCTCAGAGGGCAACGATCAACGAAGTGTAAGACCACACAGCCAAAGGGCAGACCTGCTGTTCTAGAGCAGCCAGTGGAAACTCAAGGTCAGTTAGGAGAGGCAGCTGTGGGTAGAGCTCAGTGCCATAGCTAAATGGTAGAGCACCTGCCTAGCATGCAGGAGGCCCTGGGTTCAACCTCCAGTACCACAAAAATGTAAGTAATAAATATAGCTTCACAGCTGGGCATGCTGTCGCCCAGCACTCTGGCCAAGGAGGCAGGAGGATTTGAGAGTTCAAGGCCATTCTCTGCAACATGGCAAGTTTGTAGCCAGTCTGGGCTACATGAGACCAGAAAAAAAAAAAAGAGCCAAATGTGGGGTCCTTATCCTGGGTCGGCCTCCACGACCTAAGGACCTCCAGTGCTGTATGAAGGGAGAAGTTCGGAGACCCTAGGGAGGGGAAAGAGGCCAGCTACGGAGAGACATCTACAGACCTCCATCACCAGGGTCTCATCCCAGAGATGGAGGGACCATGAGAGACATGGAGAGACATCTACAGACCTCCATCACCAGGGTCTCATCCCAGAGATGGAGGGACCATGAGAGACATGGAGAGACATCTACAGACCTCCATCACCAGGATCTCATCCCAGAGATGGAGGGACCATGAGAGACATGGAGAGACATCTACAGGACTCCATCACCAGGGTCTCATCCCAGAGATGGAGGGACCATGAGAGACATGGAGAGACATCTACAGACCTCCATCACCAGGATCTCATCCCAGAGATGGAGGGACCATGAGAGACATGGAGAGACATCTACAGACCTCCATCACCAGGGTCTCATCCCAGAGATAGAGGGACCATGAGAGACATGGAGAGACATCTACAGACCTCCATCACCAGGGTGTCATCCCAGAGATGGAGGGACCATGAGAGACATGGAGAGACATCTACAGACCTCCATCACCAGGGTCTCATCCCAGAGATGGAGGGACCATGAGAGACATGGAGAGACATCTACAGACCTCCATCACCAGGGTCTCATCCCAGAGATGGAGGGACCATGAGAGACATGGAGAGACATCTACAGACCTCCATCACCAGGGTCTCATCCCAGAGATGGAGGGACCATGAGAGACATGGAGAGACATCTACAGACCTCCATCACCAGGGTCTCATCCCAGAGATGGAGGGACCATGAGAGACATGGAGAGACATCTACAGGACTCCATCACCAGGGTCTCATCCCAGAGATGGAGGGACCATGAGAGACATGGAGAGACATCTACAGGACTCCATCACCAGGATCTCATCCCAGAGATGGAGGGACCATGAGAGACATGGAGAGACATCTACAGGACTCCATCACCAGGATCTCATCCCAGAGATGGAGGGACCATGAGAGACATGGAGAGACATCTACAGACCTCCATCACCAGGGTCTCATCCCAGAGATGGAGGGACCATGAGAGACATGGAGAGACATCTACAGACCTCCATCACCAGGATCTCATCCCAGAGATGGAGGGACCATGAGAGACATGGAGAGACATCTACAGGACTCCATCACCAGGGTCTCATCCCAGAGATGGAGGGACCATGAGAGACATGGAGAGACATCTACAGGACTCCATCACCAGGGTCTCATCCCAGAGATGGAGGGACCATGAGAGACATGGAGAGATATCTACAGACCTCCATCACCAGGGTGTCATCCCAGAGATGGAGGGACCATGAGAGACAGGGGAACCAGGTCCTGAAGGATGCCAGAGGCTGGAAACCTTGTCTGTTGATTGCATTATCCCTTTCTCCCCAAGTCTCCCCACAAAACAACCTCTAAGGAGGAAACATACCTGCTTTCCTGACACATCCTGAGCTGACTTCTCTGGCTCAGTTTTCCCTTCTGAAGAAAACTAGGGTGGGGGAGGTGGGTGGACAGAAACAGCTCAGCAGGGCAGGCCCCCCATGACAAACAGTTTGGGTGGACCCGTGTTTTATGCACCCTAACAGCACTGCATGGAGCCACATTCCTAAATGCCTTTTTATATGACACAGGGTTTCTCTGGGTATCCCAGGCTGGCTGACACAGTGATGCTCCTGTCTTGATAGAAGTAGAAACCAATGCACTCTACCACTAAACCACTTCCCCAGGCCCATATACATACATACATATATATGTATACACACACACACACACACATATATTTTGAGATAGACTCTCACTATGTAGCCTTCGCTGGCCTTGAACTCAGAGATCTGCCTCCCAGGTGCTGGGATCAAAGGTTTGGGCCTATACCACCACACCCAGCCTTTTGCTTGTGAGCAAGGAGGAACGTGTGGAAGTCAGGGGATAGCTTGCTGGGGTCAGTTCTTACTTTCTGCCACATAGATCCCAGGGACGGAACTCAGGTCGTGAGACTTAGCAAGCAGCTTGCTTTGCCCACGAAAACATCTCACCAATCCCCCATTTTAAAAAATAATATTTGATGTTTTTGTGTGCTCTGTGTCGTCTGCGTGTGTGTGACATCTGCTGGACAGCCTCTGGTGTAGCCCTTACGAAGGCTGTCCACCTTGACACAGGTTCTCTCATGGGCTGGGGCCTAAAAACTAGGGCTAGGCTGTGTGGCCGGTCTCGTGCCAGGATTATGAGCAGGCAGCAAGCGTAGTGTTTTCATGTGGGCTCTGGGGATCCAGCTTTAAGGCCAGCACTTCAGGGACTGAGCCCCCGTTCCCCCCCCCCCCCCGCCCCTGCACCTAGGGCTGACTGAGCTCAAGTCCTTGTGTTGGCAAGGCAAGCACTCTCCCATCTGAGACACGCCCAGCCCGTGTGCTCTCTGCCGCCTTTGACCCCTCACCTCTTCTGAACTGTAATTATTCTTACTTCCGTTCACAAATCCCCGTGTTTTTTGTTCCCGTAGGAGGTGGGGTCTCATGTAGCCAAGCTGGCCTTCAACTGTGTTCCTCCTCCCTGCACTTCCTCAGTGCTGGAACTGGAGGCTGGTACCACAACGCCAGGCCTCGGACTATGGCCTGGCCCAGCACAGGAACCACAAAAGGAACACATGGCCGCCTCCATTCCTCACGGCTGCCTGATGAAGTGGGATCACCATCAGGCCCAGAAGAAGAAACAGGCTCAGAGAATCAAAGAGGCTTGCTTAAGGGCAGTTTATCATCTGGCTTCACCTCTGGGCTCCGTACCCTGTGCTTGGCACTGTCCAGCTGAGCACTCCCAGAGTCCCATGATGCCCAGGGAAGGTCCAAGTCACCAAACAGCTGCAGAGCAGGGGCCAGTCCAAACTGGATGTTTATTTGCCATGCCAAGTGAGACCAAGCCCCTCCCCACCCACCCCAGAGCACTCCATAACTGGGAGGCCACACCCCACTCCTCAAGCCTTGATACTGCCATTGAATTAGCAGACTCTTTCCTAAAACTCGGCTTAGGGGAACAGTTATAGGCCAGTGCTGTTGATGGGCGTGGCTTCATGAACACAGTGGATCTGTCACCCTGTCTGAGCCACCTGGGTGGTTCACCTATTGTCCCAACTACCTCGTACTTCAGTTAGTACCACAGATCACAGAGGCCCAACATCCTGCTCCCTCGGGGAGCTTCCTCATGTCTGCCTGCTGTCATATGAGATGGACCACTCCTCTGCTCTTCCTTTCTCTTCTGCCTTGACCTGGTCCCAGGAATCCAGTCAGTCTTCACCTGAACAATTATTGTCCCTGATATATTTGACATAACACACAAAAGAGGAGATATATATATATATATATATATATATATATATATATATATATATATATGTATGTATATATTCCAACTCACTAGTATAACCCTGGACTGCCCAGGCAAAGGACAAATGGTCTCCCTTGCTCTGAACTGGCCTCTGCACACTACTCTTGACTTTCCAAGACCCATCTCCATGTTGGCAGCACACTCCCTGGACCTTGTGGCTCCTTGGGCCCACCCCCTGAATCAGGACTGAATCAGGGCCTGGATGGAAAAGCATGTCCCATCCCAAGCTCTCTCAAGGCCTTCTCACGGTTAAGAGCCAAGGCCAAGGAGAAGGCCAGTGCATAAGGCACTGTTGTAGAGACCTCTCTGTGTTATGCAAGCAGTCTTGATCTATTCCAAGTGCCCAAGAAGACCAGCTAGCTATTACCTGTTGGGGGCGGGGCCCTCACATTGTGAGGCTCTGACAGGCGAACTGTCACCCCCACGGGTTTCAATTCAGCCTTGAGGCCCAGCTCTTCTTTTAGAACCTGCGTGTCAACTGGTTTCAATAAACCTTGCTAAAGCGGACAGTACCAGATAGCAGAAACAGGGCGCGGGCCCAGAAAGCTCCTCCTTCCCCCTCCCATCCCTATCCGCCAACAGTACATAGCCAAGCTGTCCCTCGGTGCTTTCGGAAGAAGCAGACATGTTTCCATCTTCCACAGGCCACTCACACATCGGCCTGTCTGTGTCTGTCTTCCAGAGCAAAGGCTCTCAGTGGTGTGAGCCGGGACCTATAATACCTGGTGCGACCTCCCACCCCCCACAAAACAACTGCCCGAATCCAACCCCTAGAAGTCAGCCGAGTGGCCCACTGCTCAGGAGGTGGCTTTCCGATGGGTTCCAGGGTAGGCGTAGGAGATGGGATGGCGCGTCCCTGGCCTCACGGTGAACGTATTGATGGGATTTCCGTAGTGGGTGGTGCCGTGGGGAGACCTGGAGGGAGCGCAAGAGGGGAGCGGTGAAGGTTCACAGGCAGCTGGTTGGTCCCCACTCTACCCACCTCCCTTAGAACATGACATTTTAAAATGTGATGTGATGGACCTCTGGACTCCAGGGGGTACCAAGTGCATCAGACAGACACCCCTGGTACCCTGTGCTCACTCAGACTCCTTGGCTCCCAGCCTGCGTCTCTATCCATCTTTCCAGCTGGTCCGCTAGGTCTCCCTCTCCTCAACCCTGACTTGAAGCCCTGAAACTCCAGAGGGCGCGAGGAGAGTGAAGAGGAGTGTTGGGAAGTAAGGAGCCGGCCAACAGCACCCTCTCCAGGTATCTGGGCCTTTCTCCATTCTCTCCTAGTCGCAAGCTATGGCCGTGGGCGTGGCATTAACTCTGTTCACGCATCCCACGTCGCGAACCCCCCCGGAGATCCTTCCCCAGCTCACCTGCTGCCTTTGGCTGGGACGAAGCCATAGTCGCCGGCTTTGCTGCTGCCACCACCGGCTCCGCCGCCCGGCGCCTTGTACTTGACCTCGGCTGCGCCTCGGGCGCCCTCCAGCGACAGCCTCCGCGCGTGCAGGCCTCCGGGGGCCCCGCGGCCCGCCGAGTTGACCCGTCGCATCTCGGGGCCTCCGGGCTGCGGCCCGAAGCAGTTAGGGGAGCTCAGGCTGCGGCCAGTGGCGCCGCGGGGCGTCCCGGGGTTGCGGTGGGGCTCCCCGACGTACAGGCGTTTCTTGATGAGCGAGCGTCCGCTGCCGGAGAAGCGATCCAGGCCCCCGAGCCCGGGGTATTGGGCGCCGCCGGGAAAGCGCGAGAAGCCGCGAGCCGCATTGGCCCCGGGGCCCGCGTCCAGGGGCTGCCCCAGGTCCGAGAAGTGGTTCCTGGGTGGGGACCCGCGACGGCCCTGATGCTGCAGCCCGGGGGCGGGGGGCTCAGGGTCGTTGCTGAACTCTGGCGGCGGCGGAATGATATCGAAGCTGAACTCCTCTTCTTCCTCTTCCCTCTTGTAGGAAGGAGAGGGCGGAGAAGAGAAGGATTTGGGGAGGGCGCGGCTCGGGGGCAAGCCTGAGGGAGCGGGTCTTTCCCGGGCCACAGCGGTCGGGGACTCGGCCTTGGTCCACGCATGCCTATGGGTTGGCTCTGGGCCCTGTGTGTCTCGCCCCTGCTGGGGCTTCCACTGACTGGGTCCAGCGGGCCGTGCTGAGGTCAGGTGGGAGCCCTCTGTCTCGCTGGGTACCTTAGGGACCACGAGGAAGGAGTTGGGCCGGCTACCTCGGTAAAAGATGCTGTCAGAGCCGGCCTCTGTTTGGTTGCTATGGTCACGGAGACTCCCTGGCAGAGAGGACCGGCCCAGTCCCATCGCAGGCCCTCCAGGCCTGGTCTTCTGTGCCCTCTGTCTGGCTGCGAGGAGCAGGGCCATTGGGGAGCCCCGCTCTACCACCTCCCCAGTCACCGGGTGTCTGAGGAGTTGGTCGGCAGGCTGGACTGGGGTGAGAGGTTTGGCTGGATGGCTTTCCGGCTCCTTTTCATCCGCGTGTCCCCCGGAGCCTGTGGCCTCCCCTCTGGCCCGAGTGGGAATTACCACGGCAACCCCTCGGCTGTGGCTGTTCTGGCTGCGATGGGGTCTGTAGAGAAATGGTACCTCCTCTCCACCAGTGGACTTCTTTGGCGGGAGGGCTGGAGGTGAGAGCGCTCCATTTGTGGACAGTTGGGTGGCCACTGCATTTTCTTGAGATTCTGGCTTTTCTCTCTGCCTCACTGGGACAAGGTCCTTCTTGGCAATCAGCTGAGATGATGGGATGGACAGCTCAGGTGTGTCCTTGGGTGGTGTGACCTGCCCAGGTGTGTCCTTGGGTGGTGTGACCTGCCCTGGTGGGTCCTTGGGTGCTGTGGCCTGCCCAACTGTGTCCTTGGGTGCTGTGGCCCACCCAACTGTGTCCTTGGGTGATGTGGTCTGCTCAGGTGTAGGCTTGATTGGCAAGGCCGGCCCAGGTGTGGTCTTAGGCAGTATGGCCTGCCCGGGCGCAGGCTTGAATGGTGTGGCTGGCCCAGTTGTGGCCTTGGGTGGGGCTGCTGGACCAGGTGTAAGCTTGGACTGGAGTGTCGTCGACAGCTGGGGTGGATTCTTGGTGACAGGCTTATGGAATCTGCCACTCTCAGGGCCGTTTTCAAAGATTCTCCCCGCTTCCAGCCGGGGTTTGGGTGGCAGAGATCCCATGCTGGGCTTGGCCTCTTTCTCCGCTGAGGAGGCAAAGCGAGCCTCTAGCTCATTCCGGATCTGCCTGACACTGGGGGCTGGAGTACCCTGGGGGATGTAGTCCACAGGGGGTAGGGTCAGGCTGCTGGTGGCTTCTCTCTCTGGTAGGCTGCTGCTGGAGGGGCTCTTCACAGGACCACATGGGTGTGTCTTCTCGGGCAGGCTTGGAGGAGCTGTCTCCTCTGATAGGCTGGGCCCCTTCTTGCTCTCCTTGTCCTTCAAGGCCACTGGAGGGACTGACCTGTGGCTGAGTGACCGATCCTCTTTCCTGGACCCACAGAGATAGGCTGCCAACTCGCTTCGAAGTTTTTCCATCTGCCTGGGGTCTCTCCAGTCAACTGGTTCTGACGAGTCTGTGTCCTCCAGAGTCGGGGGGTTGGGTTTGGCGTGGAGAGTAGGTGAGCTGGACTTGGGGGTCTTCATAAGTCCAGAAGATGGAGGGGCTGCTTGCTCAGTAGAAGGCAAAGGAGGAGCTGGGGGCAGAGAGGGTGCTGGTGGAGGGAGTGGGGGAGCAGCTAGAGGCAGGGGAGGGGCTGGTGGAGGGAGTGGGGGAGCAGCTGGAGGCAGGGGAGGGGCTGGTGGAGGGAGTGGGGGAGCAGCTGGGGGCAGAGAGGGTGCTGGTGGAGGGAGTGGGGGAGCAGCTGGGGGCAGGGGAGGGGCTGGAGGTGGAACTCCAGCTTGTCCATTGGTCTGGGGTTCAGACTGCCTGAGCCTTGGGCTGCCTGATGTCTCAAGCCTGGGCTCTCTGGGGTGCTCTGGCTCTGGGGCCCTGTCTGGATAAACTTGAGATGCAGGGCGGATGTTGAAGCTGGGAGGCAGGGGGAGGTGTGTCGAGGCCTTCTGGCTGGCTTCCTCCTCTTCTGGGGAAGCCCCTGGTGCTTCCTGAACCGGGATAGATGAGGTCCTGACTGGAGTTGGGGGAGGCACCTTGAATGACCTGGGGAAGGTGAGGTGGGATTCGGGGCTAGGCCCTAGGTAGCTCCCCTTCAGTTCAGCAGGGCTTTTGGGGGGGCTGGTTCTGGGGTCTTCTGGCTGCCTGCCATTGAGTGCTACTTCTGATTTCCACTTGATAATACGTGTTCCAGTTGCATGAGGAGAGACTGGGGTCGGGGGTCCTGGGGCTGGCAAAGAAGGCGGAGGGGGGTTTAGGAAAGCTGAGGGTGGAGCGGGGGGGATGAAGTCTGGAGGGGTAGGTGTCGATGGTGGGGAGAGGGTAGCTGAGGGAGATAAAGTGTCCAATACTGGGGGTGGAGGTGGGGCTGTACTGGGTGGGGGTGGGGGTTCCACCAGAAGGGGAGGGGGAGGAGGAGGGACCGACGGAGGTGGTGGTGGAGGAGACTCCCCTGGAGGCTGTGAAGTGTCCTGGGGTGGCCCTGGGGCTGGGCCTGGGGGAGGTGGGGGGATGGATGAGTCGAGGTCATAGTGTACAGGCCTCAGGTCGCCCACAGAGCTGTACAGTCGGAGGTTGCCGTTCACCAGTGAGCTGGTACCTGGAAGAAGGGAGGCAGAGAGGTGGAGCTGAGCCAGTCTCCCTCCCTCTTCTAACAAGGCTTTCTTTTTCTGTCTGTTTCTTGCTTTCATGTGTGTGTAGGGGGTGGGGGTTACCATGGCATGGCTGTGGCCGTCTGAGGACAACTATGGGAATACGTTCTCTCCTCCCACCACTGAACTCGGCTCAGATTTGGTGGCTCACCTTACCTGCCGAGCCATCTTTTCAACCCAAAGCCAATCTCTGTGCCGGGCACAGGAGGAGGGGCTGGCCAAGAGAAACACTAATTCTCCCAATTCTTCCATCCCAAACCTGACCGAGGAAGCAGCAATGCCCCTCTGTCCTGAGCTGTCCTAGGAGCAGTCGGTCCTCTGTTACTGTAATGGGGTGACTCCCACTCCAGGCCCTGGAGCAGGCTTTGTGGCTTACACTAAATCGTGTAAGCCCGTGGAAAGAGTTCTTTGAGGTTACTGTGGTTCCCAGTGACTCAGGGAAGCCAGGTGTGGTGGCTCATTCCTACAATCTCAACAGTTGAGAAACTGAGGCAGGAGAATTGCCATGAGTTCAAGGCCAGCCTGGGCTACAGAATGAGACTGTCTCAAACAAACAAGAACAAAAAGAAAGAGAGGGAAGCTGGGGAGATGACCCCGTGAGTAAGGCCTGCAGTGCGAACATGACGACCTGGGTTCGGAGCCCCGGCACCCACAAAGCTGGTGTGGTGGCCTCCTGTCAGCAGTGCCGGGAAGCAGGGGCAGGCCAGTCACCTGGGCCCCGCTGGCCACCTGGTCCTGCCCAATTCTAAGATCCAGGTTCAGTTAGAGACCCTGCCTCAAAAAAATAGGGTGGAAAGAGAAGAGAGAAAACACCTGATACCGACTTCTGGCCTCCTCACACACCTGCACATGCATACTACACACACACACACACACACACACACACACACACACACACACATACATACACACAAACATGTACACATGCATACTATATATACACACAAACAGGTGCACATGCATACTATATACACACACACTAACAGATACACATACATACTATACACACACAAACACACTAACAGGTGCACATGCACATTAAAAAAAAAGGAACCAGGCAGCGGTGGCACACACCTTTAATCCCAGCACTTGGGAAGCAGACAGGTGGATCTCTGTGAGTTCAAGGCCAGCTTGGTCTAGAGAGTGAGTTCCAGGACAGCCAGGGCTACACAGAGAAACCCTGTCTCGAAAAAACAAACAAACAAAAAAACAAAAAAAGGAAGAGGGGACAAATCAGGGACCACGGAGAGGTGGGCATGGGTGAAAACGAGGAAGCCGCCTCACAAACAGACGACTCATGCTTTTGGGAGCCGGAGACTGTAGGAACCCACTTAGTCACATCGTTTAGAACATCTGCGGCAGGGTCTGGACTGATGGATGGCGCAGAGGAAGGAAGGTACCCAGGGCAATGTGGCTACAGAGATGGACACCTGGACGCAGAAGAGTCTACCTCCCTCCTTCACACTTATCTTTCCTTCTCCCACCTCAAAGTGCTTAGCAGAGAGCAGCAGGCCTGGAGAAGAGGTGCCTGGGAAGGTGTCTCTTAGCTGCGTGATCCTGAACAAGGGGGGCCTGGAATGGAGCACCTGGGGTCCCGACAGCAGTGAACAGATACCACTCACTAAAGCTTATTCTTGTTTGTTTTGTCCTAGGGTTCAAACCCAGGGCTTTGTTCCTGCTAGGTGATGTTGACCTCTGGCCTCCACACACTCTGCAACTTGCTATATGCTCAGCCCCTAAACTTTATTCGTTAAGGGGTCAACCAGACAGACCATGGACACCATACATTAGTAAATCATTACCATGGTAAAGGCAGTAAGAAAATCAGCAGGGGAAGGGTGCTGAGGGGTGTCATTTCATTAGGAAGGCTCCACTGAGAAGGTGACCTTGGAGCAGAGGGGTGGCAGGAGGGGCTGAGATGCAGGCCCTGGGGTGAGAACCTGAGTAGGCTAATTAAGGAAATCCCACATGGCCATGCGGGGAGGGGCAGGGAAGCAGTGAGATCCCAGCAGTCTTCGTAACCTTTGCTCTGCGTGACATGGGATGTGCCTGGCCAGGTGTGAGCAGACCACGTGGCTTCCATCCATCCCACACATTCAGTCCTCCAGGGTTGGCACCGCTGTTCCCAGGCAGGGCGAGCGTCCCAGGGACAGAGCTAATCAGGGTAGAGCTGAGACAGATTTGTCTGACCCCAGAGGTCTTGCTGTGACCTGGTCCGCCCCTTTCCCCACTTCCTCAAATGGGTCTTAGCCGACCACGGCTCTTGGCATCTCCCAGCCCACTGTTGTCACCCACCTCGGCCAGTGGCTAAGAGGCCCCCGACTCTGACTTTGTCTCCCGCTGGGAAGGTGGAGTAGGTGTCTGTTTTTTGGCGTTCAGGCCCAGAGGAAGGAAAGATGGAGAAGCCACAAGATCAGAGTCCTCTTACCTTCTACTTCTTTGCCTGCAAAGCCCTCCGGGACTGAGGGGGTGGGCACAGCCAGCCCGTGGGTCTCCTGGGCATTCTGAAAGAGACCAGAAAGAGGTCAGGGCACATGGAGAGATGGCTGCATGGCCAGCCGGAGCTCTGATCCCAGCTGCGAGTCCGCTGTATTGCTGAAGAAATCGCAGGGATGGCGGTAACTGCACAACCTCGTGAGTGTATGAAAACACTAGAGTGAATTCGTTGAGTTTAGATCCATTTCATGAATTCATTGTGTGTGCAGTGCCCATAGAGGTCAGAAGAGGCCAAACTAGAGGTACACACACTTGAGAACGTCCATGTGGGTCCTGGGTCCCCTGCAAGAGCAGCAGGTGCTCTTTTTTTTTTTTTTAATTTCTACCCAGTGCTGGGAACTGAACTCTGGTCCTCTGCAAGAGCAGAGCAGATTGTGCTCTTAACAGCCAAGCCATCTGTCTAGCCTTACACACTTTTCTTCTTCTTCTTCTTCTTCTTCTTCTTCTTCTTCTTCTTCTTCTTCTTCTTCTTCTTCTTCTTCTCCTTCTCCTTCTCCTTCTCCTTCTCCTTCTCCTTCTCCTTCTCCTTCTCCTTCTCCTTCTCCTTCTCCTTCTCCTTCTCCTTCTCCTTCTCCTTCTCCTTCTCCTTCTCCTTCTTCTTCTCCTTCTCCTTCTCCTTCTTCTTTTTAAACAATTTATTTAATTTTATTTTATGTGCATTGGAATGAAGGTATCAGGCCCCTGGAACTGGAGTTACAGACAGTTGTGAGCCGCCATGTGGATACTGGGAATTGAACCCGGGTCCTCTGGAAGAACAACAATCAGTGCTCTTAACCACTGAGCCATCTCTCCAGCCCCCAGCAGGTGCTCTTAACTGATAAATCATCTCTCCAGCCCTAAGAGTGGATTTTACATGATGAATCTGGGCTGGAGATATATTTCAATTGGTAGTGTTGGCCTAGTATACACAGAGCCCTGAGTTCGAGGCCCGGCACTGCAAAAAACGATACCTGTCATCTCAGTACACAGGGTAGGAAGTTCAAGGACATCCTCAGCTGTATAGTGAGTTTGACGCCAGCTTGAGAGACATGAGGCTTAAAAAAAAAAAGCAAAGTGTCCTATTGTCTGTCCTCAGCTAGAAATGTATGCTTTGGGGCTGCCAGTCAAATTGTTCATCTCTCTATGCATGTATGAGAACAACCTCATAGCAACGTAAGTATTAGCTGTCTAGTTACAGATTTGCAAACCTGGAATCAGCAAGGACGAAGATCAGCTATACATGAATGAAAATCTCAATTAAAAACAAACCAAGAGCCGGGCGGTGGTGGCGCACGCCTTTAATCCCAGCACTCGGGAGGCAGAGCCAGGCGGATCTTTGTGAGTTCGAGGCCAGCCTGGTCTACAGAGCGAGATCCAGGAAAGGCGCAAAGCTCCACAGAGAAACCCTGTCTTGAAAAACCAAAAAAAAAAAAAACAACAACAACAACAACAAAAAAAAACAAACCAAGGAGCCGGGCATGGTGGCACATGCCTTTATTTCTAGATCAAAGCCATCCTGGTCTATATAGTAAGTTCCAGGCTATAGTAAGACCCTGTCAAAACAAAAACAAGGGCTGGTGATGGCTTGGAGGGTAAAGGTGCTTGCTGCCAAGGCCGATGACCTGAGCTGAGCTGGGTCTCTGGGACCCAGAAGGGAAGGAGAGAACCAATTCCTGGAAACTGACCCCAAACCTAAGGAAAGAACCCTGCAGTGACTACTTCTAGCCACCCAGTGGCCAAAAGCTAACATCCACATCCCGACCTCCTGTTTACTCCAGGCTTTCATCAGGAATTTACAGGAAAAAAATAAGTGGTGAACCGGGCTTTGGAAGCAGTGCAGGTGCCTTCTGATCTCCAAAGGGAACAGAGCAGAACTGTTTACACAGGTGTCAGCTTGTGAGCTGGTTTGCATCCTATTGCCCCCAACACACATTTCCATAGATCAACAAAGTGCGCACACCTGCGGCTCTGAAGATCGGCTGAGCTCCACACGGTGCTTTTGAAGGGTCTCAGTGGCCTGGCCTCTGGTCCCCAAGCCTACTCTGCGTTCCCACTGGACTATTACAGCATCTCACATTCTCCTCTGACAGTCTCCCTCCCTCCCTCCCTCCCTCCCTCCCTCCCTCCCTCCCATCTTCCCTCCCATCTCAGTCTGTGTTCCTCCTGGGGCTGGGATTGGGCTAGCTCTATTCCCCCTCCCTCCCTCCCTCTCTCCCTCCCTCCCTCTCTTCCCTCTATTTCTCTTCTTTCTGCTTCCTTTCTTTTGTGGTAGCACAGACTGACCTTCCTTTAAGTCACTATGGAGCAAAGATGACCTTGAACTTCTGGTTTTCCTGCCTTCACCTTCCAGTGCCTCATGGTGATTCCGGAGATCACCAGCACACTTGGCTCCTGTGGTCCTGGGGATCAAACCCAGGGCTTTGTGCATGCTAGGCAGGCACTCTATCCACTGAGCCGCCACATCCCCAGTGCCCCCGTTCATCTCTAATAATAAGAACGCTCCTGTGAACACACCCTCTTAGTCACCCTCGATGAAAAGATGTCCCCTGTGTTTACTAGATGAGGAAATGGCACTCAGAAGCATTTGAGAAGTAACTTAAAACATACAGCTGGACTACCAAAGCCAGGTCCGTGGAGCCCCCGCTGGGCATTTGGCTCTCCACAGCCGCCCCCGAGGACTAGCTGCACTGTCTGTTGTAAATGGGCAAGAGTTGCGAGCTCAGGCTTTGGAGTCTGGGAACTGAGGCAAAGCCTCAAGAAGAGGCTTTGGGGCTGGGGATATGGCTCTGTGGGGAAAGTACTTACTATGTAAGCATGAGACCCGAGTTCAATACCCTAGAACCCACGTAAAGCCTAGCCTGGGTGCAACAAGAGACCCTGCTTCAAACAAGATCCAAGGTGAGAATCAACACCCGAGGGTGTCCTCTGACTCACACACATGCTGTGGCTGGCACACACACACACACACACACACACACACACACACATGCACACACACACACACACACACACACACACACACACACACACACAAGCACAGGAACATTTAAAAATGTTTAATCACACATTAAAAGGCTTAGCCGGACATTGTGGTGTACATTTGTAATTCTAGCACTTGGGAAGTAGAGGCAGGAGGATCACGTTTAACAGTAACCGGGGCTATATGAGACCCTGTCTCAGAAAAATAAAAACAAAGTTATATCCTTCCTCTGGGCCAACAAGGTGGCTTAGACAATAATGTGTTTGCTGCCCAAGAATGCAAGCCTACAAACTGAATTCAATTCCCAGAACCCCATAAAGGTGGAAGGAGAGAAGTAAGTCCACAAAGTTGTCCTCTGACCTGTGAATATGCAGTTATGCATCATATACATGTGTGTGTATGTGTGTGTGTGATATGATACACATGCACACACAATAATAATGAAAATTAAAGAGGAGGGAAGAGGGCCAGGGAGATGCTTGAAGGTAAAACCTCTTACAGTGCAAACCGACAACCCAAGCGAGATCCCCCAAACCCACACAAAAAGCTGGATGCCGTGGTGTGCACTTATGAGGCGGGAGGCAGAGGCAGGAGGATTGACAGGAAGGTGTTGGGTCTGCTATCCTAGAGGACACTGCAGTGCCCCAAACAAGAGAGACCCAGCCTCAGACGAGGTGGAAGGCAAGGGCGACTCCCAAAAGCTGACCTCTGACCATGTTTTGTGAGGCTGGCTCGTAGGGTGCTCCTCCTGTGACTTCCTCACCTAGGCTGTGGGGATGGCGACATGGACACCTCTGGATACTCAGGCCACCCGGCCAGGATGGGGTGTGAGGCCTCGGGTGGTTGTCTAACTCCAGAGATTTGACAGGGACGTGCAATAGAGGACGAGGAAGGCCAGGAAGGAGTTCTCAGAAGCAGTTTCCGGAAGCCACAAGCCAGCAGTCAGTGTGTGCGTGCGTGCGTGCGTGTGTGTGTGTGTGTGTGTATGTGTGTGTGTGTGCGTGTGTGCGTGCGTGTGGTATGGTGTGTGTGTGTATGGTGTGTGTGGTATGTATATGTGGTGTGTGTGTGCGTGTGTGTGTGTGTGTGTGGTATGGTGTGTGTGTGCGTGTGTGTGGTATGGTGTGTGTGTGTGCGTGTGTGTGTGCGTGTGTGTGTGTGTGTGTGTATGTGGTATGGGTGTGTGTGCGTGTGTGTGGTATGGTGTGTGTGTGTGGTATGGTGTGTGTGTGTGTGGACGGTGTGTGTGGTATGTATATGTGATGTGTGTGTATGTGTGTGTGTGTGTGTGTGTGTGTGTATTATGTGTGTGGTATGTATATGTGATGTGTGTGTATGTGTGTGTGTGTGTGTGTGTGTGTGTGTGTGTGTATTATGTGTGTGGTATGTATATGTGGTGTGTGTGTGTGTGTGTGTGTTATGGTGTGTGTGCGTGTATGGTGTGTGTGGTATGCGGTGTGTGTATGTATGTATGGTGTGTGTGTATGGTGGGTGTGGTACGTGTATGTAGTGTGGTGTGTGTGCATGTGTGTGGTGTATGTACGTGTGTGTTGCCCTCTTCACCTCAGCACCACCTATCCTTGGCCTCTCGCTCTGATAAAAGAGCACATTGTCCAAGACGCTGTGTGTGGGGATCAGCCTGTGTCTCAGTGCACTGTGAGTAAGGGGTGGCCGTCCACCTCTCCGTGGAGAGAACTGGCCTATGGGCAACAAGCGAAGAGCACTCAGAGGAGCATCTGGGCCGTCGGGGCCACACCCTCTTGCTGTGGCAGGCACCCTCACACAGTGCCCGGGGCAGAGTCCAGCTTAGCTCTGCCAGTCAAGAACGTCATGAAACTGGGCCTCAGCACTTCCTTGTCTCCCCAACCAGACGACACCCAGAAGTACAGCCGTGGACCGCCTTGCTCCCTTCACAGAGGTCCATGGCGGTGCCTGAGCTCAGGGAGGTCACGGCCAATGAGCCAACTGTGTGGGCAGGGCTGGCAGTGGACAGAAGCACCACTCTGAGGAGACCCACACTGTTTTCTTCCTTCCTTCCTTCTCCAGTTCTCCACTGTAAGCTGCTCTTTAAGTCCTTATGTAGCCAAGGTCGGCCTTGAACTCCTGACCCTCCTGCTTCTGTTCCCATATGCCAGATTATATACGTTAAGTCACTGTGTCCAGCTACCTTCCTTCCTTTCTTCTTCTTTCCCCCACCCAAGACAGGGTCTTACTATGTCACTCTGGCTGTCCTGGAACTCCCTCTCTAGACCAGGCTGGCCTTGAACTCACAGAGAACCACCGGGCTCTGCCTCCCAAATGCCAAGATTAAAGGCATGCGCCACTACACCTGGCCCTTCCTTTCTTAAATGTCATCTATCTATTAATTATGTTTGTGTGTATATATGTATGTGTGGGGGAGATGCACATACCATGGTGAGCTTGTGGAGGTCAGAGGACAACCTGTGGGAATCACTTTCTTTCCACCATGGGGGTCTCAGGGATCAGGTTTAGGTCATCAGATTTGGTGGTAAATGCCTTTTCCTACTGAGTCATCTTGCAGTCTTTCAGTCTCTTTTCTTAACAAGTGATTGTATTTCATTCATAATTAAAAAAAAAAAAAAACACCCAACACTGTTCTGATTCTTAAAAGTTATTACGGTTGTAGAGTGTTTGGCTCAGACTCAATCCACTCAGCTAGCCAGGAGGGTGAGGCAGGAAGAGCAGGCTAAGCCCCGGCCAGCCTGGGCTACATAGTAGGTCTGTGTATCAAAGGGCTAAACTGAACGAAACTAAAGCCTACACTCAGTGTCCTTCAGCCTGGTGGCACATGCCTGTAATCTCCACACCTGGACAGCAGAGGCAGGGGAGTGCTACATGTTTGAAGCTAGCCTGGGCTACATATGGAAATCCTGTCTCAAAATAAAACACAAAATAAAAAAACAAAATATGAGCCGGGTGTAGTATCAAACTCCTATAATCCCAGCACTTGGGAAATAGAGGCAGGAGGAGCATTGAGTTCAAGGCCAGCTTAGGCTACATGAAGTTCTGTTCTAAACAACAACCAAATAAAGTGTCACAAAGGCCGAGACAGCACCTGTCACAGTCAGCTCCGTGAGCGCCACCTCGCCTGTACTCTGTAAAGTGGAGTGACCCCACCTGCCTTGGGTTTGTTGGACCACAGAGGCTGAGGTGTGCCCATAGGCCAGAAAAACAGGCCAGAGGAAGAAGGTTCCTGAGTCTAAGTCCCGCTCTCCTATGTCTAATCAAAACTCAGCAGGAGAGGCTAGAAAGACAACTCAGTCGTCAGGAGCACAGAGTGTCCTTCCTGAGGACCTGGTTCCATTCACAGCACCCACACACAGGAGGTGCCTCACAACTGTCACTACAGTTCCAGGAGATCCAATACCTTCTTCTGGCCTCCGTGGGTAACAAACACGCACACATAGCACACACACACACACACACACACACACACACACACACACACACAGCACAGACATACATGCAGGCAAAACACTCACACCACAAAATAAGTAAACCTCAGAAAATGTAATTAAGCAGCAACATCAGAGCCCTTCTGTAGGTATGTGACTCCTGTTTTTGAGGAAAGGGGTGTTTCCCTATCTACGGTCAGGGACAAGTCCCCAGGATCCTCTCCGGTACTTTTGCTATAATTTTAGAGTGGAAGAGAAGGGGAAGGTAAGGAGCGAAGAAAGGAGGAAGAAATCAGGAGCAGAGGAAGCGCCCCCCCCCCAGTTTGCCTTCGAGTCTGCTGCTCACTCACCCCTGCTGCCCGCGAGAGCTCGGGGAGCAGGACTCAACACTCCGATGGCTCCATCCCATCCCGCTGACTTTCTCTTGCCCTGCAACGCACATCCTCATGCCAGGGATTCCTAAGGGTCCAGCCAAGGGCACATCCCTGGAGGCTGGGCCAGCAGGAAATGCATGGCTGACCTTGGTGTCAGAGAACTCTGACAGTTGTTCCCGGCAGCCTGACAAACTTCCTCACCAGCCTCCTCCTGAGGCCTGTCAGCGCCCTGGAGACGAGGCTTGAACTGTGAGAGGCATGGGGAGGGAGAAGACCCTGCTCCTGAATGAGACCCAGGCATGCTTGGGTCCTCTCCCAAGCCCACCCAGAGTGGGAGTCACAAGGAAAATTTTCCAGGCAACCAAGGGCCTCAGCTGAGTGAAGGCCAGCTGGCTGTCACTGCCTTGTGGGGGGCCGGGTAGGGGCGTTGGCCAAGGACAGTGCTGGGGGCTCAAAGAGGGCGTGGTACAGACCTGAGGACAGCTGTGTGGTCTCCCTGGCATCTAGTTTCTCTGAAATCAGACTCCAGTGGGCGATTTTAGAAATGAGTTTAGTGGGCCCGGGGACACCTTACTTGGCAGCATGCTTGCCTGGCTGTGTGAAGCCGTGGGTTCAGCTGGGATGGGGCTGGGTTGTTAGAATGCTCAGCATGCTTAGTTAGCACATAGAAAGCTCTGGGTTTGATTCCCAGCACTGAATAAATCAGACAGTAGTGCATGCCTGCAATTCCAGCATTCCAGAGTAGAGACAGGAGGACCAGGAGTTCAAGGTTGCGCTGGCAAGATACCTCAAAGATCCTTGCCACACAGCCTGATGACCCGATTCGATCCCCAGGACCCACATGACGGAGCTGAGAACTAACTCACACACGTTCCTTGGCTTCCTCACACACACTAAAGCATGAGAGTACACTAAATAAAGAAATAAATGTATTTTTAAAAAGGTAAATTACCAGCACTCGGGAGGCAGAGCCAGGCTGATCTCTGTGAGTTCGAGGCCAGCCTGGGCTACAGAGTGAGTTCCAGGAAAGGCAAAAAGCTACACAGAGAAACCCTGTCTCAAACAAACAAACAAACAAATAAAAACATTTTTAATTTCAGCACTAGGAAGCAGAGGCAGGAGGATCTCTGAATTTGAAGCCTGTCTGCTCTACACAGAGAGTTCTAGGCCAGCCAGGGAAACATAGTAAGAGTCTGTTTCAATAGACAAAGAAAGAAAGAAATTTAAATTAATTATTAAACGTTCAGGGTAATTATTGGTACTGTGACAAAGTCAGGGCTAGCCTGGGATGCGTGAGTCTGAAAACGATCCCAGTGCTCCCCAAGTCAGGGCTAGCCTGGGATGCGTGAGTCTGAAAACGATCCCAGTGCTCCCCACGCCCCCTTGCTCCTTGCCTCTTGGTGTCAGATCTGCTGTGCCTGGGTCCCAGGTCTCAGCTCTGGCCCTTCCCTCCAGGGCAAGGAGTAAGCGGGGGCCAAAGGGACAAGTCCTTGACGTCCACACTCTTGTCTTCCAGACCTGATTTCAGAGCTGTCTGCTTAAATTCCCTGAGTCCATTTTTAACTTCTCTTCCTGGTCAACCCTCCTCAGGCAGCCACTGTGGTGAATGCTCAGGAGCCCAGGGGCTAGCCAAGAGTCAGCTGTTTATAGGTAAGGGGGAGGTCACGTGGAGCTGGCTCTGGGGGCTTTGAGTTGGGGTTTCTGTGAGCAACAGGGTCAGGCGGGTGGGGGAGGGGCAGATGCTTCAACTCTACTCTCTCTACAGGCTTCTGACACCTCTTACCCCATCACCTCTCCTACAACATCACCCACATGAGTCAGTCAAAGCCACACCGCCTTGTCTGGGCCTTGACTTTAGGGACCAGCTCCCAAAATGGCTGGGCAGGCTCCACAGTAAGGCCTTCAGCTGTTTCTTTGAGCTCCCGGTGACCAAGGACTAGAGGGAGGGGGGCCCGGAGAAGACAGGTCTCTCCGCAGCTCGGGGATGCCTCCCCTTGGCAATGCCAGGCCTGTGTGACTCAGAGGGTAGGGTAACCCAGGGAGCTCTCACCGCCCTGGGCACCCCCAGACTTGTCCAGCCAGTTTGCCCATATTTACCACATGGGCATTTAATTTCTAATTTCTCATAAGCATCAGCCTGGGGATGACCGGATCAGATGGGGTGAGGAGAAGAGGTCACCCCAGAGAAGAGTACAATCTTTCGATCAGCGGCTCTTGGAAGCGTAGGGCAGGCTCTGCCTTGAGCTGGGGCTCCGTTTCCCCAAGGACATTGGGACGAGATTGTTCTCCCAGAGGCCTATGGCAAAGACCCAGCTCTATTTATTTTGAGCCCGGGTCTCTCTGTGGATCCCTGGCTGTCCTAGAACTCACGTAGACCCTCCCTCTTCAGCCTAAAGTGCTGGGATTAAAGGTGTGGGCCACCAAGCCTGGCCTCTGTTGCTCTTGTCCAGGGCAGGCCTTCCCTTCCTTGGGTCTAACACTCTTTTTTAACATTGTTATCATCATTATTATTACATTTATTTATTTTGTGTGCAAATGCCATGCCCACAAATGAGCTCTCAAAAGTCGGCTGCCTCCTTCCACCGTGTGGGGTTCAGGGATTGACTCAGGCCTTTATCCACCGAGTTCTCTCCCAGGCCCAGATCCCCATGTTCTTGTTCCCCGCCCCGCACCAGGGAGTGAACCCAGCGTACTGTACGTGCTAGACAAGTACTGCTGAGAGCCACACCCCAGCTCTTATTTATCTGTATTTGGAAACAAGGTCCTGCTACCTGTAGCCCAGACTGATCTCTAACTTTCAATCCTGCTCCCTTTGGCCCCGAGTAATGGGAATCCCAGCATGCACCACCACGCCGGCAGTACATTCTCATCCTGATGAACAGCTGAGGTCCACCTACTTCGGCCTTCTGGTGGCTCTAAACCTCAGAAGCCCCCAGAATAGTGAGGTGGGTGGCCCTGGTGACTAGAAAGCAAACCTCCCCCGGGAAGGCTGATCCCCAGGAAGCAACCTGAGCTTGTGTAAGAGTTTACCATGCCCTCCTGTACTATTATAGAGTGAGTCACTTAGCACAGAAAGTCACAGCTGGGGACACCTAGGACCATTCACAGTAACCCCGCCAAAGGGCAGGAATGAGAGGCCTGGAGAGAGTAAGGACCTGGCCCTCTGTCACTCCACAACTCAAGGCAGGCAGAGCCCAGTCTGGTCACCAAGGAACCCAAAGGTTCGTTTCATGATTGGCCTTTGGTTATAGACACCTGAGGAAGTATTTCTTTGAGGGAGGACATTGGAGGGCAACCTCTCTTTGAACACATCCCCTGGCTGGCTCTTGAAAGGTCCTGAAGATGAGGGGACATCCAGAAGACAGCCCAGGCAGAGCTCCAAGACCCTTGCTGGGCCTGGCACCTGCTTTCTCGGGTGATGCTGCTTGGTGACTCCCTTCCTGGCCTCCTGGCCTGAGTGGTGCCTTCTGCAGGGTAGGGAAGGGCCGAGGTCCTCAGAGGTTTACTACCACGTCAGGCAGAAGGAGCAAGGCTCAGGTGCTGGCCCAGGGCCCCTCCCACACTGACGCGGGCTGGGGGCCGGTGTGTCTGGCCGTGTGCGTGAGCCTGCACACATCTGAGGCACTGGAAGAAAGCCCAGAGCTATGGAAGGGGTCTGAGATCAGATAGGAGAAAATGAGCTGCTCAGCGGCCCTTCTCCCAGAGCAGGTGGTGAGTGGAGCTCGCCGCTCCTCCAGACCCGTAACCTGAAGCAGGCTCAGGCTCCGAGCTGCAATCAGGCCAAGGGGTCTGAACTCAGAGCACAGAGGCAGGCAGGCTTCAGGGGCCTGAGAGTCCTCAGCTAAGACTCGCCTCAGACCCTTTGAAGTCATCTCATTAAAGCCTCAAAGGGTCCAAGAGCCAAGAGGCTGCAGGACAGGGATCCAGGGGGCCAAGCCAGGGAGGCGCTAGCCATTTGTGTCAAGGGTCCTGGGAGGGGAAGACAAAAGCGGCCTAGTAGGGCATGGAGGGAAGGTTGGGGGAGTCTGAGGGGCATTTGGCTGTAGGGGCTGAGTCTTGGCTCTACAGGACCATAAACAAGCCATTTCCTGTCTCAGGGCTGCAGTCCCTGGAGCTATCAGCTGGGGGTTTGTGGGGAGTGCTCTGGAGAGGGTGGCTCTGTTCACGTGTGTGATCTCTGGAATGGTGAACACAGAGTGGGTGGGACACAAGCAGCCCCACCCGCCATCCCTCACTTAACCGGCACTGAAGGAATGTGGTAAATGTCCCCTTCCTTCTGGGTTCAGTTCCTGGTCTGTGAAGGACACACCCATGGACCTAATTGGAATTCACTTGTTGACTTGACGTGTGTCTTCTCTCCCATTCTCCATAGTGGGGCCATCCTGGTTTGTCCAGAAAGAACGCTGCCAGGGCAAGTCCCCAGGAGGCCCCCATACGCCAGGCCTGAGCAGCCCTCCAAGCCTGAACCTGTCCTGAATCTTCCACCAGCCTCCCTAGGGTCACCCTTATTGGGGCGCTGGGGGGTGGGGTGGGGGATAACAGCACTGAAGGCCCAGAGTGGGTGGGTGGGAGTAGATGGAGGAGACTGGAGGGGGCCTCACTGACCCTGCAGCCAGGGGTCTTGAAGTGACTGGGGAGGGGCCAGGACGACAGGAGTCAGTCATGATTAAAGGACCAGTTCAGGGGCAGGCACGTCAGCAGTCTCCCACGCCACCATCCCCAGTATGTGCTGTGGGCCAGTGAGGGGACAGAATGGAACTCACATCTAGAAATAAGATGGCAGCATCATTTCATCACCATCTCTGGCTGCCACAGCCCTGACACACAGCTCTGTGAATCTTAGGGAACAATGTGGCCAGGATTTTTTGCTTTTTTTTTTTTTCTCCTGTTATGTTTTTGTTTTTTTTGAGACAGGGTTTCTCTGTGTAGCCCTGGCTGTCCTGGATCTCTCTCTATAGCCCAGGCTGGCCTCAAACTCAGAGATCCGCCTGCTTCTGCCTCCCGAGTGCTGGGATTAAAGGCGTGCACCCCCACCTCCCCGATTTTAGTATTAATCTTGATAGGTCAGTTTGTTTGTTTTGAGACAGGGTCTCACTATGTAGTCCTGGCTGGTCTGGAACTGGTAGAGATCCCCCTGCCTCGGCCTCTTGAGTGCTGGGATTAAAGGCGTGTGCAACCACCGCCTGGCCTTTTTTGGTTTTTCGAGACAGGGTTTCTTTGACTGTCCAGGAACTAGCTCTATTTTGTTGTTATCGGTTTTGTTTTGTTTTTTCTTATGGTTGGAAGTGACAGTTCTGTATCTGTCTGTGGGCTGCTTTTGATGTTTTGTTTGGGGGACAAGAGCTCATGTAGCCCAGGCTAGCCTCAAACTCATTATATAGTTAAAGATGAGCTTGAACTTCTCATCCTTCTTCCTCTACTTTGATCACAGGAAGGCTCAGACAGTCCTGGTTTGTTTGTTTGTTTGTTGTGATGCTGGGGACTGAGTCCAGGGCCTCATGTAAGCACTTTGCCAACTGAACTGCGGCTGCAGCCTCAGAGGTCGCTTTTAAACAGAAAATAAGAGATCTGAAAGGCCCGGTCATTTGTTTGTTGGTTATGATCTTATGAGACAGGCTCTGACACAGCCCGGGTTTGCCTTTACTTGCTGTCTAGCCGAGGAGGACCCGGTTCCTTGGAGTTGAGGGACCTCCACCCGCAGCTTTGTTGGTTTTCGTAGTGCTGCGACATGAGCCCAGGGTCATTTATTTCTTTTTAATTTTTGTTTGCTTTGTTTTCTGGGCCCTTTGAGCCAAGGTCCCCTGTAGCCCAGGCTTGTAGCCCAGGCTATCCTTGAACTCCTGATCCTCCTGCCTCCAGCAAGTGCTGGGATTACAGGCATGAGCCACCACATGGGGCATTTTCTTTTCTTTTTTTTTTTTTTTTTTTGGTTTTTCGAGACAGGGTTTCTCTGTGTAGCTTTGCGCCTTTCCTGGGACTCATTTGGTAGCTCAGGCTGGCCTCGAACTCACAGAGATCCGCCTGGCATTTTCTTTTTACTTTTAATAAAGTCCTAGAAGTTTGAGAGTCATGCATGAGACTTGCATTTCCTTTTGACTGAACAGCTGCAGAGAGCCCAGCAACTGTCCGGGCATGGAACAGAACCATCTGCCCAGTGGTTCTTTTTTCATCCACTCATTTGTTTTGTGTGGGGGAGAGGCAGCACACACCACGACCCGGGTGTGGAGGTCAGAGGGGTGCTCGGAGGAACTGGTTCTCTCCTTTCACTACGTGGGTTCTGGGGAATCGAACTTAAGCTGAAGTGGTCAGGTTTGGCAGCAAGCGCCTTTGCCTACTGAGCCATCCTGCCAGCACTCCTGAGTAGGTCTCTGGGGTTTCTTTTACTCATCAAAGAGCAAAATCCCAACTGTGGCCTTTAAGCTATTTGTTTGGGGCCTGGAGAGATGGCTCACTGCTCTGCCAGACTCAGGTTGATTCCCAGCATCCACATGGCCGCTCATAAGTGCCTGTAATTCCACCTCTAGGGGTTCTCATACCCTCTTCTGACCTCTGGTGTGCAAAACACCCATACAGATAAAAATACATACATATATATGTACATACATACATGTGATATATACATACACACACATATGATATTTACATATACATACACACACATACACACACACACACACACACACACACACACACACACACACACACATATATATATATATAAAGTGTTTTACTGGGCAAAATTGTAATTCTAGCATTTAGGAGGCAGAGGCAGGAAAATCATTCAAGATCTAAATAGCAAGTTTCTGGATAGTAGGGGCTAGCAAGATCCATCTTGGAACAAAAAAGATGCGAGTTTTTGGTTTCCTGTACTTTCATACACAAGACAAATCTGTCTCAAATGCCTTTCTCCCAAGTGTTACTACTATGTATCCAATGAGGAAGTTCCAGTGCCGCTTCTTCCAGGAAGCCTTTCTTGACTACCCATTGTAAACACACTGGCTGCCTCTGGCTGGCTGACGCTCTAACAGGTGGCATCTCCTACAGTGGGCACAGAACGCCGCTGTGCCAACTACATCATGACTGGATTCAGGGCCTGGCAGGAAGCCAACGGCCATCAGTAAAAAATAACTCCTGCTGTGCATGGAGTGGTGCCCACCCCTGAGTGCCCGCCTCTCCCTAATCCCAGGCTTCCTGCTCTAAATCTCAGCCCTACCTCCTCCCAGCAGCCTCCCTGGGTTGGCATCAGGAAGGATGTAGGTAGACAGGGTGAGGCTGACATCTGTGGTGGGCCAGGCAACCACCCAGAGTGGACTCGGAGCTCAGGCCTGGGCACTGAGCAAACTCACCAAGGGAAGAAAGGTCAGCAGGGGCCGGACTCGGGGCCGGGCTTTCAGCGTAGCTGTTCCGGATTCGCTCACAGTGTCGAATCTACTGTCTCCATAATAGATGCCATCTAAAGGACAGAGACGGGGACAGTGAGCTGGGGATCGGGGAAGGTGACTGCACCATCTGCAGATCCCAGGGGGAACCAGACCTGCAGATCCCGGGGGGAGCCAGACCTGCAGATCCAGATCCCAGCAGGGAGCCAGACCTGCAGATCCCAGGGGGAACCAGACCTGCAGATCCCAAGGGGAACCAGACCTGCAGATCCCAGGGGGATCCAGACCTGCAGATCCCAGGGGGATCCAGACCTGCAGATCCCAAGGGGAACCAGACCTGCAGATCCAGATCCCAGGGGGAACCAGACCTGCAGATCCCAGGGGGATCCAGACCTGCATTTCCCAAGGGGAACCAGACCTGCAGATCCAGATCCCAGGGGGAACCAGACCTGCAGATCCCAGGGGGAACCAGACCTGCAGATCCCAGGGGGAACCAGACCTGCAGATCCCAAGGGGAACCAGACCTGCAGATCCCTGGGGGAACCAGACCTGCAGGTCCCAGGGGAACCAGACCTTGGGGCTGCCAGCTTTGGCTCAGCAACATCCCTTTGACACAGAGAGATCCCATGGGTAGGGGGTGTGCTTGTGGGAATTCCAAGGTGGCACTGTGGAAGGGACTCGGGGTGTGTTCTTGGAGCGTTTGGCGCCCAGCAGCTACCACTCTCCCGACACCTCCCACACACCCTTCTAACCCTCCACATTCACACAGCACCTGCCCGAGAGCTAGGCCGAGGCCTGAGCTTATCTCACACAAGAAAACAAGCCCTCTTCTCTCAAGTGTTTGCACTTCTAATCCGGAACATGCAGATCAGAGGACCCTACCTGCTGTCCCCTGTGGCCAGCACCCCCGTCCTGTACCCCTCTAGGTCAAGTACTCTCCGGCCCAAACCACCACCAGTGTGTGCTGGTCTTACTTCAAGGGTTAAAAACAAACAAAAACCAAACAAATGAACCCGCTCTGCCACTGCCTGTACATGTTGTTTAGCCTCCCCGGGTCTCAGTTTTCCCATCTGGACAATGGAAGTGATGGTGTAACTTTATATAACAGCTCTGAGGTATAGATGTGGCCAGTCACAGTAGAGGGACTGAATAAAGGAGGTTCCCTCCCCCAAGGGAAGATGACACACGCTGGACCCTCCTCTTCCTCCAGACCCTGCTCGGGGCTGTGTCTACATACAGCCATGGACCTATGAAGAGCAATGTCCCTGTTCTCAAGCAGTCTCCCTCATGACCTTTGATATCATTGATCATTGATAAGAATTCACCACTTCCTCCCAGGTCCACACGTCACATCTACAGGCCTCCTGCTTTATGGGTCATAAGCACAGAAGGCCATCATCCTATTTAGCAGGCGGGAGGAAATGAGGGATCCTCTCCTCTCCATCCAGAGAGGAAAGAGGTCAGAATCCCAATTACATAAAGCCTGCTGTAATTGCGCACACCTTTAATCCCAGCACTCAGGAGGCAGAGGCAGGCGGAGTCCCAGGCCAGCCAAGTTTACAGTGATACCCTGTCCAAAATAAATAAATCTAAATAACCAGAATCCTGTTGCCGTTACATGGAAAGAACAGGGATTGCTTTTCTCCTCACGCATTTTAGGAGGTACTTTCAAGAAAACCCAATAATTTATTCAAAAGAGATTGAGTTAGGCTGGTGGGGCGGCTCACTGGTAAAGTGCGTTGCTTCCCAAGCCTGTTGACCTGAGTTCAAACCCCAGGACCCACATGATGGAGAGAAAGAACTCACTCTTGTAAACTCTCCTCTAATCTCCATGCACACGACCTGACGCACGCACACACGTAAGAAAAAGAAAGAGAGAGACTCCTTATATAGCCCTGACCTGGAACTCAAAGAGACCCACCTGCTTCGCCTCCTGAGTGCTGGGACTAAAGGAGTGAGCCACCATGCCCAGCAAAAAATAATCCTAAAAGAAAACAAGGGCAAAGCTAATAGGAAAGGGGCAGTGGCCGGCGTGGCCGGCCCGTTCCAGCCCTCCTCCAGGGCATAAGGCCCAGTCCCTGCTAAGTGAGGGACAGCGTCAGCGGAGGACTGTACAGCCACCATAAGCCAGGTCTCTCAAGAGCTCAAGGTCAAACTGTTTCCCAGACTCAAGGTCAAGGACCAGAACCCAACAGAACTCCAGGAGCCCACCCTTGTGAAGTTTCCTCTTAGAGTAGCTGAACTCTGCGGATCAGAGTGGAACACTGGAGTGGGCCTTCCTGAAAAGCAGCCCCCTCTTCAGGCCTGGCGGCGAGAGACAAGGAGAGAGGAGAGGAAAGGAAGAATGAAGGAGGCTGACACCCAGGCTCAGTCAGAAAGCCGGGCCTCTCTTCTTGGCTGTTTGCCCGCTGGAAGGGGCTGTGCGCCCAGAGGTTCTGGGAGTGCCGGGGGCTGGGGAGGCAGGAGGGGCGGAAAGGGCAAGGATCTGCACCCAGAGGGAGAAGCTTCCAGGGGAAAGGGAGAGGGCCTTCAGGAGTGTCCTGGGAGCCAGGCCTGAGAGTCTCGTGAGCAAGGTGTGAGTCTTAACTGCGCCACAGACAAACCTAGGGCTGGGAAGTTAGGCCAGTAGGTAAAGGCACTCGCTGAGAAGCCAGCCGACCTGAGGGAGAGAACTGACTCCTGCAACTGCCCCTTGCTCCACACGTGGCATTGAGGACACAGAAACACACACACACACACACACACACACACACACACACACACACACACACACACACATACACACACCACTAAATCAAATGTAACTTTTAAAAGAAAGCCCAAAGAAATCATGGGCACACATCAGCATCACCGCCGCTGCCACCACCACCACCACCACCACCACCACCATCATCATCATCATCATCATCATCATCATCATCATCATCATCATCGCCGCTGCCGTCACTGATCCCCATCCCCTCTTCTTCTGTTAAGCGTTTAAAGCTTTGAGCCTGAATCACCTGCGCCCATGGGTGAGAGCCGTCAGGAGGGAGGTGGCTAAGTGAGGGACAGCGTGAGTAATAGCTTCACTGTTAGTCCCCAGACCCGAGCTCGTTCATTGTCAGGTGTCAGGGTTTACAGGGTCCCAGACAAACCTCCAGCACAAGCAATGTGGTGTCTCACATGGCCTGGGGCTCAATGCCTCTCCAATAACAGGCAGTCTGGTTCTCGGACTGGGGTGGAGCACACGTGTGCTTCTGTGTGTGTGTTTAACCTGGGGGGTGCCTCGGGGAAGCTGAGGACTCACCACAAGCTGCTTATGGACTCTTGAGTCCTTTTTTCCTACCCTTTTCCCCAGAGGAGGAGCCCTTGGGATCTTCTGTATGTCTGTTTCCACAGAGCTCAGGTTGAAAGCCTTTTACTAAAATGCTTTTCATTCCCCAGGCCCAAATCTGGCGATGGATCTCCATGGTCATTGAGGTAGCTATTCTCGGACAGTGACTTAGCTCATATTCTCTAAATCCTAGATCCGTACAAAGTAGCAAGAAAATTGATCAATCAATCAATAAGTAAATAAATAAATGTCTAACAAATATATATGTTTTGTTTTGTTTTTTTTGTTTTGCTTTTTTTTTTTTTTTTTTTTTTTTTGGTTTTTCGAGACAGGGTTTCTCTGTGTAGCTTTGCGCCTTTCCTGGAACTCACTTGGTAGCCCAGGCTGGCCTCGAACTCACAGAGATCCGCCTGGCTCTGCCTCCCGAGTGCTGGGATTAAAGGCATACGCCACCACCGCCCGACTGCTTTGTTTTTTTTGAGACAGGATTTCCCTGTGTAGCTTTGGAGCCTGTCCTGGAACTCACTCTGTAGTCCAGGCTGGCCTTGAACTCAGAGATCCTCCTGCCTCTGCCTCCTGAGTGCTGGGGTTAAAGGTGTGCACCACCGCCCGGCTAAGCTATTGATAGTTAGTATATATTAAGCATATACTATGACCTCGGCACTTTTCTTCTTACGCTAGCCCACGAGTATTCTTTATCTTGCACTCCAGGCAACTGAACCTGAGCCTTGTGTCTGCTAGGAAACCACTCTGCCTACCACAGAGCTAAACCCAGAGCCATAGGGAACCATACTCCAGGCTCTCAGGTCTCCTGTAGGGAGAAATACTGTTTCTAAAAAACCATTTTTGAAGTGTGTTAGTGTGTCCATGTTCTTACGCATCCGTGAGGGAGCCACAGTGTGCCTGCGGAGACCTTCCGTCTTCACGTGGGTTCTGGGGATGGAATGCACGCACAGCAGCGCCCTTCCCCACTGAACCATCTTCTGCGCTCCTTTCTTTTGAGACGGGGTGTCTCTGTGAAACCCTGCCTGTCCTGGAACTCACTCATTAGACCAGGCTGGCCTCAATCCCAGAGATCTGCCTCCCCTACTGAGTCATCTTGCCACCCAGGGGAACTACTTGAAAGGGTCTTAATTTTGAGGAGGAACCTGAAGCTGGAAGAGGTTATATGCTCACAGTTACCACAGCTGGTGAACAAGAGGGGCCATACTCAAGGGCCAGCAACATGCCTCTAGAATCTGACCCCTCCGGTCACAGCCAGAACAACAGGGAAGAACTCAGAGTTTGGGGTCTCCTGTAGTCAGTGTAGTCCATGGGGAGGCAAAAGGACCCAGGACCTAGGAGGTATATCCAGGTTCACAGCTCAGCTCCTCTAGGCAATACCTATGAATTTCCGGCACTTTCTCAGGCTCAGTTTCTCCACCTGTAAAGTGGGGATAATGATTCCTACCTTGTAGGAAGCATTTCAAGCTCATGACAGTGAAGCCATCAGGGGTAAGAAAAGGGACAGAGAGTCCCAAATTGCCAGGAGCCCCCGGTGACCTCCAGAGCACTGGCCACAGATCTACTGGATTTCAGGGACTTAGGAAGAATGGGGTCGTACCTTAAAGGACTTATGGCTTTGATCCAGAGTAACCTGGAATCCCCAAACATACCTCCCCTTGCTTCTACCCCACAGCAGATGCGCAGTGGGGGTCTGTATAGTGGGGTGGGAAGGTTGGGACTTCCAGTCTACCACTACTGGAGATCACCTGCTTTCCAGGGCAGCAACAAGGGGTGGCCATGTGAATGTAGCCCACAAATGACATTAATGAGGCCCTTCCTTGCTAATTAGCAGGTTCACATTGACAGGAACCTGAAAAGGCCAGTTTGTCCCAGCAAGCCCTAGCAGGTCTGACCTAAGCACCAGAGGGAGGCCTTTGTCCAAGGGCAGAGGGGACGGAACTGGGGCGGAAGAGAGGTAGGGCAGAGGCGGGTGACAAAAATTGGTGAGCAGCCCAAAGCACACCAGTCTAGCACAGGGACCGAAGAGGACACCGATTCAGGAAAGGTAGCCCTCCACTCTCTAGGGAAGGCTTGTGTCTCGGCCCAGAGCAGTTGGATGGCCTCGCCTGGAACTTGCTAGAAACGCTGAACCTCTCCCATTCCAAACCTGTCACATCAGGAACTGATCTTGACAAGAGCCCTTGCGTTCGGGTGCACTCTGATGCCTAGCCCCTCAACGCACCGAGGAGTCTTGACACAGGAAGATATAGATGGGTTTTACGGGCTCGGGTCTGGGGACTAACAGTGAAGCTATTACTCAGGTTAGGGGTGTGTTCCACAGCAGAGCACTTGCCTAACATGAGTCAGGCTTGGAGTCCTATCACTGAGACCTTAGAAGAAAGAAAAAACGCTATGATCATTATTAACTTATGGGCTACATATAGCTGTCTGCAGGGTCAAGGAGGGGTCTGCTTTCTGGAGTTAGCTACAGCAGAAAGAGGTGCTTATATAATGGGGCCACGGTGAGGGTGAGAGAGACAGGGAGAGGGTGCATGTATGTCTGGTGTGGGGTGTGTGTGTGTGTGTGTGTGCAAGTGTGTGCTGAACCAGGAAGCCACAGCCCATCTCAAAAGTGCGTCCCCAGGCTGTGTTTACTCTAGGTGATAGAGTGTAAACAAGATTCCTTCACACCCTAGCAAAGCACAAGAGTCAGCTTTCTACAAGCCGGTAATAGCCCAGCCCTGACTGGACAGAGGCGCTCAGCCCTGGGAGGGTCCTGGCTTGCCACCCTTTAGCCTGGTCTGGTATGCAAAGTGGGTGGGGCGAGGGAGAGAGCCTCAGGAGTAAGGATGCTACAACCAGCAGCCATCACAGGGAACGCTGATAAGGAGCCAGCCACAGTTCACCACACACTTATTTCCAGCCTGCTGGATACCCTGCAGGGGTCTTCGGGAGAAAGCCAGCAGCTCAGCTCCAGCAGGGGAAGGAAATCCCAAGAATTCTCAGAGCATCTGGTGCAAAGAACCACCTGGGAATGAGGCATGCTGGGAATGCTAGTCCAGCTCCTGGGCCTGAGGAGTCTGCCTCAGATGATGGTCTGGCAGGGCAGGCGTTGTTCACCTACTAGAACGGGGCAGGAGAGCCCCCAGCTTCCCGTTGCTGGGATGGGGACGATTAGCAACTGGGAAGGAACCTCGGATGAGATGAGCTAAGAGGCCACCGAGAAGTAGAGCATCAGGAAACTTGGGCAGCTTGGGCACAGCTGCTCCAGCAGCTGCTTTTGTGGCCCAGTCTCTTATCAAAAGAGACAACAAAGATCTGTGAAGATTCAAATCTGTTTTCTCCAGTACTTAAGAGACAATTGCACGGCCCTTTGAAGCTCTTGTTTGGGAGGCAGAAGGCTTAATTAGGATTGTGACTGCATTCAGTAAGGCTGTAATCAGCAGATACCCGGCCTAGAAAAATGTACCCATCACTACCTGTGCCTGTTTGCATTTTATCCAAACCCAGTCTATCCTTGAGCAAACAGACCGGGACCTGGGACGTGGCTGTAGCCACATACCAGGCCGCCTCAGTTCCTTCACATACCTAGACATGGATTTCTGGTTCCCACCCCTTCATTCACTGCCTGTCCCCCAGCACTGAAAACCGGGCAGGTGCCACAGTCTCAGGGGCCTTTAGACCAGGAATGCCCCACCCCCTCGAAACTTCGGGGTGCCTCTTCATGCCTATTTCCTCTGGAGTACGGCCACCTGAGGACAAGGAAATGAAGTCGGCGGGGACAGGCAAAGTTCACAGTGGGGCTGAGCCAGGCACAGTGACACAAGCTTGTGGTCCCAGCTACTAGGAGGCCGAGGCAGGGGATCGATGGAGTGTCCAGGAGTTCAGGGCCACCCTGGGCAACATCTCAACAAAATCAACAAAAAGCTTCATTGACCTGAGTGTAACAAACTGTGATTTGGAAATTGCTGGAGAACTTTCTGGAAAGGCTGGGCAGCAACTAAGACTTTAACAGTCTCTTGCAGCTACTTATCTCCTCACTGAGGCAGCTTCCTCTTTTTGTTTGTTTGCTTCTTTTTTCAAGACATGGTTTCTCTGTGTAACAGCCCTGTCTGTCCTGGACTCGATGTGTAGACCAGGCTGCCCTTGAACTCACAGAGATCCTCCTGCCTCTGCCTCTGCCTCCTCTGGAGGTGCTGGGATTAAAGGCGTGTGCCACCACAGGCCAGATTCCTTTTGTGTTTTCAAAGGTTGCCATATACATGACCTCAGGCTGCCCCTCTAAACCAGTGTTTCTCAATCTGTGGGTCAAGGCCCCTTTGAGGGTTGAATATCAGATACCTTGCACACCAGATATTTACATTACAATTCATAACAGTAGCAAAATTACAGTTATGAAGTAGCAGCGAAACCATTTTATAGTTGGGGGTCAGCACAACATGAGGAGCTGTATTAAAGGGTCGCAGCATCAGGAAGGGTGAGAACCGCTGCTCTAAGCAGTCTTGATACCTTACACACTGAACAACAGAAACCTCTGAGGTGCAGGGAGCTAGCACTGTCTCTGACAAATGGATAAGGGGGGCAAACCCACTGCCGCCCCAGAATCCCCAGCACCAGTTCCTTCCCTCAACCCCAAGCTCAGCAAGGAGGAGGGGTTCTCATGCCTGTGAGCACCCCAGGGAACACTCCAGAAGGCAGGAGAGCCAGCCTGCTGGGTTGGTGCTCTCTGCCCCCCCCAAAAACCCCAGCCCAGTGCAGACACAGCCTAACTGAGTCAGCTGAAGGCCTGGCCCTGCCCTGGGGACAGGGAGGAGCAGTCCCCTAGACTCCTGCCCTGCCTAGACTGGTAAGAGCTGACAGGGTACCTTGTCTCTCTCTCCAGTACTGATCCCTAGCAACAGTCTGGTCATCCTGGGAAAATAGAGAGGGACTGTGGGAAGGCTGTTCTGAGACTCTCCTTGGAGAGGAAATGGGGGAGCTGGTCCTTAAGGCGCCTGCTATCCCAGTTCACCCCCACGTCCCTTCCTCCAGAGTGAAGTTGGTAAACTGGCTAAGAGCGGGAGCTCTGCCTGGGTCTAGATGCTCGCTCTCTCACCAGCGAGACTCCGGAGTGCTAGAAATCCTCAGACTTGGTTGGGACAGCTCTCTAAGTCTGTAGTCTACTGAAAAGCATCTGTTTGCAGCTCTACCATTTCAGTCTCGTGATCTTCAACAAGTTCTGTAACCTCCCTGGTCCTCGGTGTCCTCATCTGGAAAGTCAATTGTAGTATCGTACACGAGACAAGAACTCAGTGAGTCGACATCAAACGTTTCACGGGAGCTTGTACTAGGAAAGGGTGAGTGAGTTTGCTATTGACGTCTTCATTCAGGCCCGGTGTTGGGGCCTCACAGAGTACTCCTGCGTATGCTTGCCTGCAAGGGTGTCTTTAAGTTCCTAAGACACACCCCAACTCTGCCCAGCTCCCTTTCCCTCTGCTGCAGCCTATGCTCTGCCAGGAACACCCCTCCCTCTCCACTCTGAGGCTAGGTCCCCTTAGAGGCATCTCTTCACGCACCCAAAGACTGTCTTACAGCCAAGGACCCCAAAGGGCAGGAGGGCATACTAGTTTTGTCTGCCTGCGGTGAGAGGTCTTTGGGTCAGGTGACATCTTGTTGTTGTCCTGGCCCCCAATGTAGTAATATGGGTGTCAAACAACCTACAGCACCAATAAGGCTGCACTGTCCTCTGTGGCCCCACACAGTGGCCCTAAAGGTGATGAAGAAGTAAATGAAGGGAGTGACACACCATTGTCTCCCTCTGAGACCCCAGAATCACGCACGTATCGAAAACGAAGTGAATACCTGTCCCCCATGTCCCCGGGTTCTCCTCGGTTAAGAGTATACAAACGTAGATGGAGGGAGAGATAAGGCGACCCATAGCCAGACCTGGAGCAGGGCCAATTTGTTTCCAGAAGTTTGTGAAGATAACCACCTTTGACTCAAGGGCCCCCTACTCTCCACTGTCCCACCTCTGACTTTAACCCGAGACAGTAGACAACCCAGACCCAAGGGGACCTGGACACTGCCCTCCGCGCCCCACAAAACAAACAAAACAAAACTAATTCGGTGTTGCAAAGGGCTGCAACCTGTTAGCAGTGGCTGGCTGGCTTACCCAAACAGCGAAACACAGGGCACCTGAGGCAGGCTCTCTGCGGGGCAGAGGAAGCGGAAAGGGTGAGGGACAGATGCCTAGATCTCAGGAACACTTCTGACTCAGAGAGAATGCGGATATGCGGCGGGGTGGGAGACACAGCGAAGACAGCCACACAAACAGAAACCCCACCCAGGGTTGCGAAGGGGGCCGGGATGGCAGGTGAGGGCGGCAGGGTTCGCCGGCCTCGCTTTAGAGGGTCCCTGCACCCTCTCCGACTCGGGCTGCGGCGCCTCCTCCCCCTTCCCAGCATCTCCTTGGCCGGTTCGCAGGTTCCAACGTGTCCCTGCCCCTGCCCGCCTTCCCAGCGCCCAAGTGACGCCAGAGCCCGGAGGCAAGAGGCGCCATCAGTTCTCCCTTGTTTTTTTTTTTTTTTCTTTTTTTCCCCCCGGGGTGCACTCACCAAAGTCCCTGGTCCCCTCCTCCTGGGCCTCTTGGGTGAAAATCCAGGGTGGGTTGGTGGCGTAGAGGGACGTGGTGGCAGGGTTGGCGTGCTTCTTCCCAAAGAGTTTGCTGAAGGTCCCCTGCATCGTCTGGTTCTTTTTCATGCTGCTGCAGGCCTCTCTGTCCCCGAGGGAAGGACCTGCCCTCCCTCGCCCTGTCCTGCCCCTGACTGAACTCCGCAGCGTCTCCGCAGGGGACACTACCAGGCCATGGCCCCCAGCCGCGCTCCCCGCCCGCGCACCCCACGACAGGTGGTGCGGGCGCCGCCGCCGCCGCCGCCGCCGCCGCTCGCCTGGAAATGCGAGCTACCTGGACAGGTAAGAGGCTGCCGCTGGGACCCGGCTCCGCCCCGCCGCCCAACTCCTCGGGCCACATTCCTGCCTCCTTCTACAACAGCCCATTGTTGGCACGGTGCGCAGGGCTGAGGACCTCGCCCGGCCCACGCCCTGCCTGGGAGAAGAGCCGCCCCCTGCCCCGGGTTCCCCACGGCCCGCCCAGTCCACCACCTTTTCCCTGGGCCAGGAAAGGCCTGGGGCGAGTTCCTTACTTCTGTGGGCCGTTCCTGAGCAGATCAGGGTGGGCTGTTTAGACGTGGTTCTTGTGTCCCAGAAAAGGGACCTACCCGGCCAAACAAGCAGGGGCTAACACATCCTGTGGACCCTCTGACACGTGGGCAGGAGACTTTGATGAATACAAGCGATGCCTGTAAAATAGCAAAATGGTAGCGAGCAGGGTTCCACAAGGTGATGCAAGCAAGACAAAGCACTTGCAAGACCGAGGCGGGAGTATAGTCATAAGTTCGAGGCCAACCTGGTCTACACAGGAAGTTACAGGTCAGCTATCATTGCAAAATCTCTGTACCACCCACTCTTGAGAACACAGGAAGAAACTGTCCTCATGGCTAGGGCTCCAAAGAGAAGGAGATTTTAATAAATACACATATTAATATCCTATATATAGTGGGCAAGATCTCTCTATTATGTAGCCCTGCCATCCTGAAATTTGATATGTAGAACAGGCTGGCCTCGAACTAACAGACATTCTTGCCTCTGCCTCCCAAGTGCTGCATTAAAGGCTTGGGCCACCAAGCCTGGCTTAATATAGTTTTAATGAAATCATCTTTTATTTAACCTTTGACAGTTCCATACATATAAACAATACATCTTGAGCATATCTATGCAAACCCTCTCTCTTCCACTCTCCCCACAACCCCAGCCCATCCTTTCTCCCCTTCAGGCCCCCCTCCTCCTTTTTTTTTTTTTCGAGACAGGGTTTCTCTGTGTAATTTTGGAGCCTGTCCTGGATTTCGCTCTGTAGACCAGGCTGGCCTTGAACTCACAGAGATCCGCCTGGCTCTGCCTCCCGAGTGCTGGATTAAAGGCGTGTGCCACCACCACCACCCATTTTTTTTTTTTTTAATCTGTTGAGTCTAGTTATTTCTGCCTGCTGGAATGTTAGCTAACCTCATTGGCTGAATCTTGTGCAGGTCATCACACTGTAGGTAGTCCCTTGGTACAACGACCACGTCATGGCCTGAACATAGCATTGGGAATGTTGGTGGTTTTTTTTGTAGACAGCAGATTCTTTGTCTTGCATTATCATTTTGAGACAGGATCTTACTATGTAGCTTTGGCTGGCCTGAAACTTTCTACACAGACCAAGCTGACTTTGAATTCATAGAGATCTGCCTGCCTTTGCCTCTCAAGTGCTGGGATTAAAGGTGTACTGCATGCCCGACTGTGAATGCAATTTTTAAAAACCAGATTTGGGGGGCTGGAGAAGGCTCTGAAGAGCACTGGCTGCTCTTCCAGAGGACCTAGGTTCAGTTCTCAGCACCCACATGGCAGTGGACAATAATCTGTACTTCCAGTTACAGGGGATCTGATGCCCCCTTCTGGCCTCAATGTGCACTGCACGCATGTGATGCACATACATGTGCGCAAAAATTCATACACATAAAATTTAAAAAATATTTTTTTGGAGACAAGGTTTTACTGTGCATCTCTGGTTGGCCTAGAATTTGGTATGTAGGTACCAAGACTGGCCTTGGGCTCACAGAGATCCACCTGCCTCTGCTTCCAGAGTGTTGGGATTAAAGGCATGTGTCACCAGACCAGGTATAAAAAAATCTTTAAAAATTTTATTATTGTCAGGTTGGGGATTTAGCTCAGTGGTAGAGTGCTTGCCTAGCAAGTGCAAGGCCCTGGGTTCAGTCCTCAGCTCTGGGGGAAAAATTTAATATTGTTATATGTGTATGAGTATTTTGCCTGTATGTATACGCGTACACCACATGTTTACCTGGTGCCTTTGGAGGTCTGAAGAGGACATCGGATCTGCTGGCACTAGAGTTACAAATGGTTCTGAGCCACTGTGTGGATGGTGGGAACTGAACCTGAGTCCTTTGCAAGAACAAGTGCCCTTAACCTCAGAGCCAACTCTCCAACCCCATAAATAAAACCTTAAAAACCACATCTGGAGCCGGGCTGGTGGCTCAGCCTTGCAAGCCCTGCTGTTTCTAAGGCCGAAGCGGGAGGGTGTCCAATTTAGAACTGTCTGGGTTACACAGACAGTTCAAGTCTAGCTTGGGAAACTTAGCAAGACTATCTAAAAATATTAAAATAAATTTAAAAAAATAAGATAGGGATACAACTTAGTGCAAGGCTCTGGGTTTCGTCCCCAGTCGCTCTGCATAGCCCTGGCCCCTCTAGAACTCAAACTCACTCTGTAGACCAGGCTGGCCTCCAACTCACAGAGATTCACCTGCCTCAGCCTTCCCAGAGCTGGGATTAAAGGTGTGTGCCACCACATCTGGCTAATAAATGTAATTTTAAAAATTAAAAAAACAGACTGGTAATGTCAACTTTGACGGTGGAAGACATGCAACAGTATTATCTGCTCCTACGTGCACCCACACAAGCATACATACACCTGAATGCACATGTTCACATATACCCTGTACGCGCATACACACACACACACACACACACACACACACACACACACACACACACGGACACACACACAAGTCTGACACTAACACACTGTTATCATTCACTGTCCACTCTCTATTGGAGTTGTCCCTCTCCCTCAAACGTCTCTTCTTTTTCAGTTCCTTGCCCACAGTGCAGTCAAGAGCCACACATGGCCATTTGTCATCCTGCCCTTTTTGTCTCTTATTTAACAGTTATCTGCCTGTTTGCTTTCCGTGACAGTGACATTTCTGAGAAGTCCCCTTCAGCTTCAAGAGACAAGAAGAGCCATGCCTTCAGGGCTTGCCGCTGTGCGGACACTGTTTTCCAGGTAAACCAGATGGGCAGGGGTGGAGAAACTCGGCATAGGAGGATGGAATGGGCTTAATTTTTTTAGTAGTGTTGGGAATAGAACCCAGGACCTCAAACATGCTAGATGTGCTAGGAAAAGGCTCTACACTGAGCTACAGTCTCAACCCTGGGGTGAGGGTCATTTTAAAAAACTTCATAGGAACTGAGGGTGTCGCTCAGTTGGTAGAGTGCTTGCCTACCAAGCACAAAGTTTTGGGTTTGATTCCCCTGTTCCACATAAATCTAGTGTGGTGGTACAAGAGGTAGAGGCAGGAGGATCAGGAGTTGGCTTCACTGTAAGTTCCAGGCCAGCCTGGGCTACATGAGGCCTTGTCTCAAAACAAATAAACAAGAAGCAACAATAAAAACCAGAAAAACAATTTTAAAAACTTGTATTCTCCAAATGTTTCTGTGACCAGAGACCTGCCTGTGGTCAACACTGTCCCTTCCAGGACCACAGCAGTCCTGAGACACAGAACCCATGGAAGACCTCTCTGTGGCCACGTAGTGACTAGGTAAAGCGGCCACCGAGAGAGTAAGGTCATTTTTTTTACTTTCTTATCCCACAAGGATCTTGAGATCTCAGCAGGAAGACAGGCTTGTGTGACTGGAGGAGGCAGACTGGAGTGACTAAGGACAGCTCTGCAGTGGCTGTCACTGACGCGTAGAGCAGATCACAGGAGCAGAGGTCAACAGGCGCTGGCTAGTCCAGGAAGGTTTCTAAAAATGGAGATTGGAGCTGGCCTGTGCAGGAAGACACAGATGTCACTGAGACAGCAAAGAGTCCAGCTAGGACAGTGCACAAAGCCGTGTGACCCATAATCCCTTTACCTTCTTTTCAGTTAAGAAATTTGTCTGTGTGTACAACCTATATGTGAACGCCCACAAGGCCAGAAGAGGGCATCAGGTCCCCTGGAGCGAGAGAGACAGGCGGTTTTGAACCACCAGGCGTGGGTAATGGGGACCAATACGGTCCCCTGGAAGAGCAAGGAGCAAACTACTTACGAATTTTTAAAAATATTTATTTATTTGCGTGCCTGTATGTGCGTGAGCATGGCCCAGTATGCTTGTGGAGCTCAGAGGACAGCTTGTAAACGTCACTTATCTTCTTCCACCATGTAGGTCCAGGGGGTTGATTTAGTTCACAGGCTTGGTAGCAGGTACCTTTACCTAGTGAGCCATCTTGAAGGCTCCCATCCCCTTACTTTTTGTCTTTACATCATGTTTTCCCCTACTGTCCAAATGGAAAGGACACAATGATTCTCCAGTCCCGCAAGGATCCCCATCAGATCGTGGACATCGTCATGACCCACCCAAGTACTCTAGACACTTAGGCATAGGACAGAGGCTTTGTTCTTAGAGACCTATGAGACATGGGGTCTCTCTTGCTCTGGGTAGCTTTTGGGCTCTTAGATCCAGCACGTGGCCTGGCAGAGCCACCATCAATAACTCCAATCATGTGTGACACCCACTGCATACTTAATGCTCCGAAAACTATTGTGTGCCCAGCTCCGGACTGTGAAGGACCCAGATGAATCCAAGACCTGGTTTCTGAGTCTCAGTTGCTGTAGGCTATTTGGGGAAGGAGGCAGAGCCAAGGTGAGCCTAACCCTGGTGAGATAAATTCGAAAGAGGAAGAGGAAAGATTGGAGACAGTGGGCTGGGCACTAAGGGAGAGCATACAGGAAGTACCTGCAGGGGTTGAGAAAGATGGAGTTGGGAGTTGGGTGTAGATCCAACAATAAGGCTGTCCAGAGTATGGAGGGCTAAGAAAACCAGCTGGGGGCCCGGAGATGTGCCTCAGTGGGAAAAGTGTTTTCTGTGCAAGCGTGTGACCTGAGTTCAGATCGCCAACACCTACACAAAAGGCAGGCATGGTGGTGGGCAGACTCGGTGGTGGGCAGGCACGGTGGTGTGCAGGCATGCTGGTGTGCAGCTGTAATCCAGTGCCGGGGGTGGGGTCTCGAGGCAGAGACAGGTGGGTCCGTCCCACAAGCGGTCTAGCAAGCCAGTTTAGCTGAAATAGTAAATTCCAGGTTCAATGATAGACCCTGTCTCAAAAAATAAAGTGGAGAATGATTGAGGAAGACATTTAAAGTTAGCTTCTGAACTCTACATGCACGTGCACATGCACACACACACACACACACACACACACACACACACACACACACGTATGCACACATACATATACTGCACACATATTAAAATGAAAAAGGGTGCGGATATGATTAAAATACGTTGTATACATGTATAAAACTCCCAAAGATAAATTGAAAATATATTTAAAAATTAAAATAAGAAAGGTACTTGGAATAATCAGACACAACCAAATGCCCACCAGAAGACAGCTGGCTGAACAAATTATGGCATATCAACACAATGAGATCATAATGTCACTCTCTGGGGACAGTGATACATCCTGTAGTTCCAGTCACTCAGGAGGCTAAGGGTAGAGGAACACTGAAGCCCGGAGTTCAAGACCAGCAGGGCTAACACGGTAAAATACCGTCTCGGGAAAGTAAGAGAAACGAGTAAGCCTGCCGACCAGTCCCAGGCATCTCCGAGACGTGACGATGAAGTCTCAGCCAGCGCTGCGCAGCAGTGGCCTCTACTGTTGTGGGAGGGCAGAGGGACAGGTAGGTATGCTCTCATTTGTTTTTGTTGGCCCAGAGAAACTTTGAAAACATAAATTAAAACCTAGTAAAAGTGTTTACTGAGGGAGGAGGCCAAGGGGAGGGAGACTTTCCAGAAAGTTTACCTCATCTAAACGCACTTCCCATTTTAAAGTTAGAAACAGCTGCTCAGGGTGATGCATGCCTTTAATCCCAGCACTCAGGGGAATCTCTGTGAGTTCCAAGCCATCCTGGTCTACATAATGAGTTCCAGGCCAGCTACACAGTGTGACTCTGTCTCAAAAATTAAAATTAGAACAAAGCTAGTGTGGTGTTGCACACTGTTAATCTCACAAGGCACTTGTGAGAGATGGAGGTAGGGGGATCAGGTGTTCAAAGTCATCCTTGGCCAGGGAACAAGTTGAAGGCCAGCCTTCAATAAATTTACAGCTCCGGTAAATTAACAAACAAATAAATAAAAGCAAGTAGAGATCTTGGTCTAGAAGGGCCTGGTGCCGTCCACAAACTGCCAGTTTCTGAATCCCTTGGTCTCTTTTATTTTATTTATTTATTTAAAATTTTTTAGATTTTTGTTTTGTTTTGTTTTTTTCAAGACAAGGTTTCTCTGTGTAGCCTTTGGAGCCTTTCCTGGAACTCACTCTATAGACCAGGCTGGCCTCGAACTCACAGAGATCCACCTGGCTCCCAAGTGCTGGGATTAAAGGCGTGCGCCACTACCGGCCAGTAAATTTTTAGATTTATTTATTTATGTGTATAAGTGTTTTGCCTGCATGTGTGTGCACCATATGTATGCCTGATCCCCTTAGAGGTCAGAAGAGGGTGGTTGTGAGCCACCATGTGGGTGCTGGGAACCAAACCCAGGTCCTCTGGGAGAGCAACAAGTGCTCTTAACTGCCGAGCCATCTCCTGTCCTATTTATTTTATTTTAAAATTACATTGTATTTGTTGGGGGAGGGGTGGTGGCTGCAGCAGAGCATGTCACAGGACATGTGTGGAGTCAGAGGACAACTCGGAGAGGTGACTCTTTCCTCCTCTCATGTGGGTCCTGGGGACGGAACTCAGGTTGGAAGTCTGGGCAGCAAGTGCCTTTATCTGCTGAGCCTTCGTCATGACATTACCCAGAGGGTCTTACTAAAAATGTGGGCAATCTCTCTCGGCTTAGTTGACTCATCTGCAAAACAGGATGTCCGATAACGTTTGGGAGGCTGTCGCTGACACAGTGACTATCAGAATGCCCACATAGGCTCCTGAGCAGGTAAGGAACACTGGAAACACAGGGTTGGTTTGTCTTGATGGTGCAAGGGAATCCAACCCCTCATTCATGCTTACAAGTGCTCTGCCACCTGGCGACACCTCAGTCCCTACCAGCAGTGTGATACGGATGTCTATCCTAACAGCTCCAGGAACGGTGACTGGGAAGGAGGGGCGGAGGGCCTGAAGGAAGTCACTTAGCTGATTAGTCAATTAACTGGTCAGCTGGAGAGGATGAGGGTGGGACTCGTGAGCTCACACAGCAAACAGAAAGGGCATAATTGCTCGTCTGTGGGACGACTTAAAAAACAATGGGCTTGGGCATGATTGGCATGTGAAGGCAGACATGCTGACTCAGTTTCTCCAGCTGTGGCACAAGAGGAAGGGCGGAGCTACGATGAGGTTGTTAGGGAGACCATAGCGCAAAGCACATGGCCCAGTGCCTGGCACACACACGGGACACCCTTAAATGTTTGTTCATCTGTCTCTCCCAGGGCTGGTCCCTTTGCCTATGGGTGCGTCTGGGCTGGGGAGAGAGGACATTGAGGCCCTGCTGTGACCTGTGAATGCCAGAGATGTTTGTGGTTGAGGTCTGGGTGTCAGCGTATTCTAGGCTGGCTCTCCCAGCACCCATCTCCCTCCACTGCTTTCCGGCATGGGGTGGTCTACAGAAGATCCGGGTTCAATGTAGAGAACCCATGCCTAACTCCCAGGTTCATTTTGTTGGCCCAACGACTTTGGAAACAGCGGAGTCAGGGCCTGCCTGCTTTGGGGCTGAGGATGTGGCCGGGTAGGTAGAGTGTTTGCCTGGCATGTGCCAGCCCTGGGTTTAACCCCCAGCGTCACATAAGACAGACACGACAGCTGAGTGCTTGTATTCTAGCGCTTGAGAGGTTGAAGCAGGAGCATAGAAACTCTAGGTTATCCTTGGCTACATGAGGAGGAGAGGGAGGGGCCGGGAGCCTTACTCTCTGTCTTGCCTGGACTTAGTCAACTAATAACACTACCACATGCCTGTTCTTCCAGTAAAAGAAACAGCCAAATAGCAGGCACCCCACCAACACAGACAAAAATCCATCCTGTAATTAATCTCTGCTCAGCCATTAGTCAGCAACCTGTAACCTGGCCAGCTCTGGAATGTGGGGTGGGGTCTGGCCCAGGAAGTTACAGTCTATCCAGAAACCCCATGCCATCTCTCTCTGAATGGGGGAGTCTGGTGGAGTCCTCCGCACACCTCCATCCTGCCCCTGGTCTCTGCGGCTAGCTCTCCAGAACTGCCACTACCTGAAGGCCAGATGAACCTGGCTGCTGCGCAGCATCTTATTCCCAGGCAGAGGACATCTTCTCTCAGATCAGTTCCTGGAGACTTGTGGGGAGGAGTCTGGGGAGCGGGGACTTCAGTCTACTTCTCTCCTCTCTGGAGAAGTGACCGTGCCGAATGGAAGTCTGGGCTGTGAGCTTCCTCCTGACAGGGCTCAGGAACACTTGCTTAGCTGTCGTGGAGAGGTGTGGACTTCTGGTGTGTGTCCTGACCAGGGAGTTTGTGTTTGGTGCTGGGAAGACGTTCACTTTCCTATTTATCTACTTTACACACACACACACACACACACACACACACACACACACACACACATACATATACATACATACATACGTATGTATATTTAACACAGCAAACCTGGCTGGCCTGGAACTTCTGTGTAGACCAGGCTCCACGCTGGCCTTTGAACTCAGAGATCCACCTGCCACTGCCTCTCCAATGCTAGCATTAAAGGTGCATGTTGTTGTATTTTACTTTGTGGGTGCACCATGTGCACACAGGTGCCCAAAGAGGCCAGAGAAGGGTGTCAGATCCCCCTGGAGCCGTAGTCACAGGTGTTGTGATCTGCTCAGTGTGGCTGCTGGGAACCTAACTTGGACCCTCTGGAAGAGCAGCATGCAGGCTTAACTGATGAACCAAAGCTCTAGCTCCTCGATTTTCTTTTCCCCGTGAGCTGTGTTGGTGGGATTGTAACTCCGGGGGAAGACTAGGTTTTAATCCTGGCTCAGCTATGTCTTAAGGATTGTGACTCTGGCCACACAGTCACCTCTCCTAGCCTTCCTTGTTCCTGTGGAAAGCAAGGTGTAAGTTTTCAGAGTGTCACAAGACTCGGAGAAGGTAGGTTAAGGCACCAGCAAGTGCTCAGCCCAGGTGCCCCTGCCCTGCCCTGCTCTGCCCTGCCCCCACCCCGCCCTGCCCCTCCCCTGCCCCTGCCCTGCCCTGCCCCCTGCACTAACTTTGGACTCAGAGGTACCAAACAGAACAAAAAATGAGAGAAAAGAACCAGCGAGAGATCAGTGTAGATTCAACAAAGTAGCTAAGAAGGGAAATTCGGGCAAGGCCAGCCAGCAGGCTGGAGCAGGCACCCACAAGGTCACCTTGAAGGCCAGGGAGACCTACCCACAATCTGAAAGACTGTGTGTGCATGTGTACACTTCAAAAAATAGAGCTGTGCCTGGCAGTGCAGACCTGTGATTGCAGGTACTCGAGAGAGTGAAGCAGGAGCATCAAAAATCAAAGGTCACTCAAGCTGCAGAAGGAGTCCAAGGTCACCCTGGGCAGCTTTGCAGTGAGTCTTTCTCTGTCCTGCCAGCCAGCTTCCAAATAATGACACAGAGACTTATCATTAACTATGAAATCTGGGCCTTAGCTTAGGCTTGTCCCACTAGCTCTTATAACTTAAATTAAGCCATTTATTTTAATCTATGTCTTGTCTCATGGCTCATTACTCATCTCTCCATACCGCTCATGCTGCTTCCTCAGCATCCGGCACCTTTCTTCCTCCCAGAGTTCTCTCTCTGCTTGGAAGTCCCGCCTACACTCTCCTGCCTAGCTATTGGCTGCTCAGCTTCTTAGTACACCAATCACAGAAACACATCTTCACACAGAGTACCAATATCCCACAGCACAACTTGGTGAGATCCTATCTCAAAACAGAAAGTTAGGCCGGGATCGGGGGTGGGGTGGGCTGGGGGTGGGGGTGGCCCATGTCTGCAGTCCCAGCACTTGGGAGGCAGAGGAAGGGAGATCAAGGAATTCAAGGACATCCTTTGTAATAAAGGGAGTTCAAAGCCACCCTCAGCTATAATGAGACTCTGTCTCAAAGGGACTTATTTTTTTTTTTTTTTAAAGAGGGTGTGGATGTAGTTCAGCAGTTGAATGTGTTGAGGCCCAAGCTTTGATTGTTGATGAAGTCTGCAGTCCTAGTTACTCTGGAACTGAGGCAGAAGAATTACTCGAGTACAGGCACTCCAGGCCAGCCTTGGCAACATCTCAAGATAAAATAAAGAGGGCACTGCAAGGTGGCTCAGCCGGTATAGGTCCTCGCAGCCAAGCCTGGTGGTTTGAATTTGGTCCCCGGTGCCAACATGGTGGAAGGAGAGAAGCAAGACCCGCAAGCTGTCCTCTGACCTGATCTCCATGTGTGTGTGCTGTGGTATGTGCATCCTTGCACACACACATCCCACGCACAAATAAGTAAGTGTGATTAAAAAACAATTGAGGGGAGTTTGGAAGGGCGTGTTTGTAGCGCCCCTGCAACGTCGCTTGTGTGGAGAGCAGGCATACGCGTCCATCCCCGGCAGCAGAGGGAATGTGTGGGCACCATCCACGCAGGACTTGGAAGAGGTCAGAAGTGAGCAGCTAGATGCTCTCCCAGCAACTGGATCAGAGCTTCGAAACTGCAGGGACGGATAAAATCTTCTGAAGGAATCAGAACTCTAAAGCAAACAACAGAATGGGATCTAAACCACACAATACCACTTATGCAAATGAAAACTACCTGTACACCAAGCAACAGCGTACGTTTTGCAAGAACACACACACAAGAAGATATTCATTAATGCTTGCCTCCGGCTGACTGGCTGGGTCAGAGATGCCGTTGAAGAAGGGAGATAAAGGCGAAAAATTAATACAGTGTGGACCTGGAGTGATCATCTGCTGGAAAGCCCAGCGGATGGACACCTCAGCCCTCTGTACTTAAGGCATATCAAAGGAAAAACAATTGACGACCAGAGAGATTAAGTCATTTGCACAAGCCATAAGGCAGGTATAGAAGGGTAGGGAAGATGCCCCAGAACCAGGTCTTTAGAGCAAGGCAGTACTCTGACACTTTCAGCCACCTACATCTGCAGCAGAGGCTGGAGGCTGTGGGAGGCAAGGGGTAGGGTGGATGGTGGCTCTTCCTGTGCTCTGGGTCAGCCCAGAGTCCCGCTGGCTCTGCCTAGCTTTCCCAAACACCCACTGACCACTGTGGAGGAGGGACCAGAGCCCTTACCTTCTGGGAATTTCTAGGATGAATACAATGAGGTCATAAGTCAGAAGCAGGGCTTCCGGGAGGCGGGACTGATTCAGCATTGTACACAGTGTAGAAATAGGAGGAGGAAACTCAGAGCACTGCCAAGCAGCCTGCCATGCTCTAAGTTCATGGTCCTTCCCAGGAGCCATCAAGAGCAAGTCTACTATCCCTTCCCCTTAGTAGATTAGGAGTTGGCACAGAGAAGTGAAGTCATCTGTGCAAATCACACAGCTGGGAAACGTCAGAGCCAGGGTTCAATCCCAGGAAGTGAACACAGAGGCCATCATCCATCCAACCATCCATCCATTCATTCATGCATGCATGCATGCATGCATACATTTATTTACTTATTTAGAGTCTGCATCATAGTATGTAGGTAGTTCTGACTGGCATGGGACAGGCTGGCTTCAAACTCAGAAATCCACCTGCCTCTGCCTCCCAAGTGCTGTGATTAAAAGTCTGTGCCACCATGCCCAGCCTTATGGAGCTGATGCTAGGGATGGAGCCCCAAGCCTTGTGTGTGCTCGGCAGGTGCTTCTACCACCTGCCCATCCCTGCTGAACCCATCACAACATTTGCAAATAAAATAAACAGTCAAGGCTTGCCTGGGTAGGCTTTCCTAAGGGGATGTCCCTAGCTACTACCCCGGTAACATTTCCACAGCAAAGTGGCATGGTCTGGGCCAAAGACACTGTTGGCAGAGCCTAGTCCGGTAGTCATGTAGGGGTCCCCTCCTAAGAGCCTCGATATGTGATGGGATGGATGCCCCACTGTGGTAGTTTGGATGTAATCAGCCCCCACAATCTCATCGAAGTGGCTTTGCTGAGGTGGGTATGGCCTTGCTGGAGTAAATGTGTCACTGTGGGGGTGGGCTTTGAGGACTCTTTGCTCACGCTGAACTCCGTTTTTTAGACAGTCGACTTCCTATTGCCTGCAGGATGTAGGACTCTCAGATACCTCTCTAGTACCATGTCTGCCCGCACGCCACCATGCTCCCCACCATGATGATGGTGGACTGAACCTCTGAAAACTAGGCGAGCCATCCCAATGAAATGCTTTCTTAAGAGGTGCTGGGGTCATGGTGTCTCTTCACAGCAATGAAAGCCCTAAGACATCTACCATCAAATGTGCAACATCATGGAATGAAAAGGAAGCTGGGTCTCAAGGTTTTCAGGATCTGTCTCCGATCACCCAGGACTCTGGGCTACCAGCCTTCGCCCACTTGGTATTATAAGTATTGCCCCCTCCATCTTTCCCAAACCTTCTCCTGCCTCACAGTCTCCCCTGAAAGTTTCTTCAGGCCCAAGACTAAAGGCCGGCCTCCTCCCTTCGGCCAGAGAGCCTGGCCACCCTGCCAAAAGGTCACCTCTCCCGCCCTCCTTTTTCCTGACCAAGATCTCAGTATTTTGATTAGTGGGGCCTCATCTTCCAGGGCTCAGCCCCTCCCAGCCTCCTGAGAAATTAGGGGTTATTACCATCAGGGTACGAGATCTAGGCACAGCCTACACGCTATCAACACCTCCACTTCCAGTTTGCCTGTGGGCCCCAAAGTCCTCTCTGCCACCAATAGTCAGCACTGACTGTGCCAGGAAGAGAACAAACAAGGCCAGGACTAGCCTAAGTCAGGAAGCTGACAGCAAGATGGCTCCAGGCAGGGCTGTCTTCCTCCTCTTGGAGCTTACTGGTCCTAAAGAGAAGTCAGGTCCTTCCTGCATGTGTGGTTTCGGGAGGTGCCCGTCAAGTGTGGTGCATGGGAGGCAGGACCCTAGTGGGTAGAAACATTTTACAAAGTTTGTTTACTTACATTTTTTAAATGTGTGTGGGTGTTTGGCCTGTGTGTACATCTGTGCACCTAGTGCATGGGGAGTTACAACCAGTTCTAAGCTGTGACGTGGGTGCTGGGAATTGAATCCTGGTCCTCGGGAAGATCAGCCAGTGCTCTTCACTGCTGAGCCGCCCCTCAGGCCCCTGGCCTTGTTTTTGAAGATGAGATCAGAGCAGAGCATTCAGCCACCCACCTGTCGGTCCAATTAGCTGCCCACACAGTGATTGCTGTATCTGTGCAGTGATGATTTTGTGCCTGGTCATCGTCCTATCAGTTCTGCCCCAGTCTGATAGGAAGAGACTCTCAGTTCACCCATCTTACAGTCGGGAGGAGAAAGAGGCAAAGAGGGTCGATCAGTGTGTCCTGAGTCACACCCCTAAAAGGTGGGGCTCAGCTACAATCTGTTCTCTGCGTTACAACCATCCATCTGCTCATTGACTTCCCGGCCAGCAAACTGTCTGCCTACCCGCCCAACCACCCGCCAATCTGTCTTTTAGTCTACTGACTTCTTAGTCAGCTATCTGTCTGTCGTACCCATCTATCTGTATGCCCATCCGCCTACTTCTAGACTAGCAATCTAGCTGTTTGTCCATCTACTTGTCCATCCATCCATCTGTCCATCCACTTACATAACTACCCACTCACTTTCTGACCAACAAGTCAACTGTCTGTCCATCTACCCATTTGTTCATCTACCCATCAACTCACTTGCTAGTCAGCAAGCCAAGCGCCTGTCCATCTATCCATCCATCCATCCATCCTCTATCCACCTACTTTCTAGTCAGCAAGCCAAGTGCCTGTCATCTGTCCATCCATCCATCCGTCCATCCATCCATCCATCCATCCATCCTCCATCCATCCATCCATCCATCCATCCATCCATCAACCTACTTCCTAGTCAGCAAGCTAGCTATCTATCCAACAATGCATTCTGTTCCCTCACCTCTGACTCTGGTTCAAAGCAGTGTAAGAGGGGGCACATCTATAAAGTCTCTGAGGACAGAATAGGACGTGCTTAAGAAGGTGGCTGTAGAATAAAGGAAACAGGAGGAACCGAACGGGCAGAGACAGCTCCAATCAGGAGGGCTGGTCCATGCCCCAGCTACCTAGCAACGCCTCATCCCACCTCCCGATCATTTTTGTGCTGACCCAGCACTTGTCTTCCCTCTATAATTTAGAAGGTGTGTGGATAGGTGAGGAGAGAGACACCAGCTCTGGGAGGGCAGGGGGTTTAAGGGACCAGTTCTGCTGTATAGCAAGTTTGAAGGCAGCCTGGGCTAGATGGGAGCCTGTCACTAACAACAGCATTCAGGGCTGGAGAGATGGCTCAGTGGTTAAGAGCACTTGCTGGCAGGGTTCAGTTCCCAGCACCAAGTGGTGGCTTACTGCTGCCACTGTAACTCCAGTTCCAGGGGACCTGCTGCCCTCTTCTGGCTTCTCCGTGGTACACACACACACACACACACACACACACACACACACACACACACACATATATATATACAGGCAAAATACTCATACACATAAAATAAATTCATTATCTTCAAAACAACAACCAACCAAAAGAAAGAGAGAGGGTCTGTTTCCTCTCTGCCCGTGACTTCTTGGAACACACTGGGGACCTGACAGAGCAGGAATGTCTTGCCCTGCTGTCCACTCTGCGGGGGTTCTAAGGGTACACGAGAAGAGGGAGGGCATCAAAGCTAAAAGGCCTCCCCAGGCCCCGCACCTCTGTCTGCTTGGGAAGATAGAGGAGTTTATGTTGTAAGGAGACATCACAATACCCCAAGCCCCACACAAGGGCCCCTCACCTTGGCACCCTCAGTGCCCTCCCAAGACTCCCTGGGTGCCTCTGGAGCCCCGACCACCGGAAGTCCCATCACCATCAAGGAAGGCCCTGGTCAAGGATGCTGAAAGTGAGATGACCTCGGGGGCTGGGGCTGGGCAGTCCAAGGTCACGAGCAATTGAAGTGGAGTGAGGGAGATGACGGCCCTGTCCAGGTCCCCTTGTGGTCCTGGAGCTGGGGCTTGGCTTACAGGGCCACTGCCTGACTTGTTCCCTTCCCGGGGGCCTCTGTTGACTTTTGCAGGGGGCAGAGGGGAACGCTACCAGCCAGTTTCTCTGATCCCTTTACACTTGGCTTCTGCAGTATGCCTTCCAGACTTTTCAGTTAGCATCTCCTAGACAAGTCTGCTAAGTTAGTGCTTAAATCTAGGTTACATACGTGTGTGTGTGTGTGTGTGTGTGTGTGTGTGTGTGTGCATGCCACAGCACATGTAAGGAAGTCACAGACAATTTGCAGAAGTTGATTCTCTCCTTCTACCCATGTGGGTACTGGAAATCAAACTCAGGTTCTCAGGCTCAGCTACAAGCACCTTTGTCTCCGGAGCCTTCTCACTGGCCCTTCGAGTTTCTTCTTACTTTACAAGAGGGGAAAACAAGCCAACAGTATTAGAATATACTCAGAGACTATACTCAGTTGGTGTGTGTGTGGGGGGTGCTACCATTTGAATGGGTAGCTAGCCCCAGACCCTGGGCTACCCAGCCTTGTAAGGAAGCTTGGCCTTCCCACCTGCTGTCTTTGGAGCCCCTCTGCCCGGGGGCAAGGCAGCATACTTTGGTAAGGATGCCACGCTATGTGCCAATTTAACCACAGTGCACCCTGCATTTCTACAGTAGTATGGCCTATCTCACTCCACGACAAGCTGGTGAGGCTGATGGCCGTATTTTGCCCCTTTTGCAGAAGTTCAGTTTGCCTGACCTGTTAAGGGCCGAGACAGGCCAGAGCTCAGCCTTCAAACTGCAGAGCCCTGACACATTCCACAGCAGCAGGTGCCCTGGGCAGACTCCCAGGTGCCTCACCCCGATGCCATTAGCATTTCATCAGGGCACAAGGCTGGCTACCAGAATGTGAGATACTAATGGCTGAATCTAGGCCTGGACCAGGGCTGAGAGTGTATTCCAGTGGTTAGGGCACTTGCCTAGAAAAAGCAAGACCCTAGGGTCAGTCATCAGTAACGCAGATTTAAAAAAATTCTCGGCTGGTGTGGAATTGACTTTCCAAGTTGTAGTACCCAGGCTCGGGCCAGACCAGGCCATGTACCCATGGGCCTGAGGACTTGCAAGGGCAGAGTGCCTTCCTAGAAGATGTACCCCAATACCACAGGAGGGCTTACCCTACTCAGAAAGTCAGGTTTTTTTTCTCTTTTTTCTTTAATGTGTGTGTGTGTGTGTGTGTGTGTGTGTGTGTGTGTGTGGTATATGTGCACATGTGTATAGGCATATGCGTGCCTGTGTGCACACAGAGGCTAAAGGAACATGTATGGTGTCCTTCTCTATCACACTCTGCCTTAATCCCTTGAGACAGGGTCTCTTACTGAGCCTGAAGCTAGCTAGGCTGGAAGTGGTCAGTAGCTCCCAACTCTACCCTCCACAGTGCTGGGGTTACGTGTGTGTGTGTGTGTGTGTGTGTGTGTGTGTGTGTGTGTGTGTGTGTGTGTGTGTGTGTGTGTAGCTGCCCTGGCTTTTCCCTGGGATCTGAATTCCGGTACCTATGTTTGCACAAGTGATCTTATGCACTGGAAGGAACATCTCAGCCCCAGAGGACTTTCTCTATCCAGCCTCAGCTCCTTCTAAATCCTGACAGGAGACAAACACATGCTCACAGGTGTATCCCAGAGGCCTCTGTGGGGCTGCTTGTGGTACTGAGGGAGGGAGTGTTCTGTCTGGATCCCCACTTTGGACTCCAGCTTGGAAATGGAAGAGGGTTCCAAAGGGAAGGGAGGGGCCAGTATCCTCCCCACTTGCCCTTCAAGGTCACTGGACTCTAGCGAATGAGAGATGTAAGTGACACCTTTACAGTGTCTCCCTCAGGCTCTGAACCAGGCCTCAACCTTGGCATTGCCGATCCCGAGCAGTGAGAATCCTTGGTGGGGTGTGGGGCTCCCCTGAGCACTGAGGGATCTCTCTCTAACCACTCCACCCCCAAAGTAAGAAGGGTATGATGGGAAAGAGCTAACGAAACAGGCGCTAACCGGAAACTCTGCTGCCAGGCCCCAGCCTCCCTTCAGCGCTGGCTGTGCTGGGGCCTGGGCAGGGAATGGGTGTTCTCAGCCCACTGAGTTAGTTACCCAGAGCCTGCCCAGCTTGGCCCCTGGGAGGGGCGGGGCAAGGCTAGGCCATGAGCTCTCTCTTCCTCCTTCCTCCTCCACGCTCCTTTGTGTTCTCTCTCTCTCTCTCTCTCTCTCTCTCTCTCTCGCTCGCTCTCTCTCTCGCTCTCTCTCTCTATTTCCTTTTATTTCTCTTATGTGTATGATGTGTGTATGTCACGTGGAAGCAGGTGCTCGCAGAGTCCAGATGAGAGTGTTGGATCTCCGAAGCTGGAGTTACAGGTGGTTGTGAGCCATCCAACATGGCCGATGCGAGTCAAACTGGAGTCCTTCGGAAGAAGAGCAAACCTTCCCAACTGATGAGCCATCTCCCTAGCAACCTCCTCCCCTTCCTTTTTCTCTTCTTCCTTCCTCTCTTCTTTTTTCCTCCCCTGAACTGTCCTTCTGCCCCAGTTTCTGTGGGAGCTATTCTCTGGATGTAGCAAGGCCCTTGCATGTGGCGGCGGCAGCAGTATCTAGGGCAGAGCCTTCAGGTGAGGGCCCAGAGCAGGTGGGCCCAGGGCAGGTGGGTCCAGGGCAGGTGAGGCCAGAGCAGGTGGGCCCAGAGCAGGTGGGCCCAGAGCAGGTGGGTCCAGAGCAGGTGGGCCCAGAGCAGGTGGGTCCAGGGCAGGTGAGGCCAGAGCAGGTGGGTCCAGAGCAGGTGGGTCCAGGGCAGGTGGGTCCAGGGCAGGTGGGTCCAGGGCAGGTGGGCCCAGGGCAGGTGGGTCCAGGGCAGGTGAGGCCAGAGCAGGTGGGTCCAGAGCAGGTGGGTCCAGAGCAGGTGGGTCCAGGGCAGGTGGGTCCAGGGCAGGTGGGCCCAGGGCAGGTGGGCCCAGGGCAGGTGAGGCCAGAGCAGGTGGGTCCAGGGCAGGTGAGGCCAGAGCAGGTGGGTCCAGGGCAGGTGAGGCCAGAGCAGGTGGGCCCAGAGCAGGTGGGCCCAGAGCAGGTGAGGCCAGAGCAGGTGGGCCCAGAGCAGATGGGCCCAGAGCAGATGGGTCCAGAGCAGATGGATCCAGAGCAGATGGGTCCAGAGCAGATGGGCCCAGAGCAGGTGGGCCCAGGGCAGGTGGGTCCAGAGCAGATGGGCCCAGAGCAGGTGGGCCCAGAGTAGGTGGGTCCAGAGCAGGTAGGTCCAGAGCAGGTGGGTCCAGGGCAGGTGGGCCCAGGGCAGGTGGGCCCAGAGCAGATGGGTCCAGAGCAGATGGGTCCAGAGCAGATGGGCCCAGAGCAGGTGGGCCCAGGGCAGGTGGGTCCAGAGCAGGTGGGCCCAGGACAGGTGGGCCCAGGGCAGGTGGGGCCAGAGTAGGTGGGTCCAGACCAGATGGGTCCAGAGCAGGTGGGCCCAGAGCAGATGGGCCCAGAGCAGGTGGGCCCAGAGCAGGTGGGCCCAGAGCAGGTGGGCCCATGCCCTGGGCTGAGGCAGAGTAAAGACTGTGTTGGAATTCTGGCTGTTGTGTAAGTCAGTTGTGAGAATTCTGAAAAGCATTCTGTGCTTTGTCACAAACTGTGTGAGCGTCAACTGATGATAGCTTAGATACCCATGAGCCTCTGCTTCAGCGTTAGAAAAATGGGGTTAACATCTCACTTGTCTCTTAGGAGCTTTGGCAGAGGTGACTGACATTTGAGTGACGAATGCCTGGTACTTGGTAGTGTCTAAGTTACTTTTCTTTTGCTATGAAGAGACTCTATGACAAGGAAATCTAGACAAGGAAGAGTTTATTGGGCTTACTGCTTCGGGGGGTTATAGTCCATAACCATCATGGTGGTAGGCCTGGCAGCAGGCAGGCAGGCATGACGCTGGAGCAGTAGCTGAGAGCTTTCATGTTAAGACAATAACCTTGAGGCAACAGGAGAGCCAACTAGAATGGTGACACACCTCCTCCAACAAGGCCACACCTCCTGATCCTTCCCAAACAGTTCCACCAACTGGGACCAAGCATTCAAACATAAGAGCCTGTGGGGCCATTCTCATTCAACCACTACAGCAGATGCTCGAGTCTGTCACAAAATGCATTATCCTTCCTAATGTGGGGTCCTTGTCAGCTCCCCACACGTTCTGAAGCATTTGCCTCTGTCAGACCTGGCGGCAGTCTCCTGAACTGTCCAGAAGTCTCAGGGTGATGACTTCTCTTGGGTTTTGTTTTGTTTTATTTATTTATTTATTTATTTTTGTTTTTCGAGACAGGCTTTCTCTGTGTAGTTTTGGTGCCTGTCCTAGATCTTGCTCTGTAGACCAGGCTCACCTCAAACTCACAGAGATCCACCTGCCTCTGCCTCCCAAGTGCTGGGATTAAAGGCATGCGCCACCACTGCCTGGCTTGGTTTTGTTTTTTGAGGAAGAGTCTCATGCATCCTGGGGCTTTGGGCTCACTGTTTAGTTGAGGCAAGGGTGACTTGAGCTCCTCACCTTCCTGTCTCCATCTGCCAAGTGCTAAGATTAGTGTGGCCCCTGTGCCAGGCTTACAACTTCTTTTTGTTGTCAAATATTTACTTTTATTATGTGTATTGTGTGTATGTGCGTGTGTGTGTGTGTGTGTGTGTGTGTGTGTGTGTGTGTGTGTGTGTGCATGTATATGAAGGTGCCTGTGGAGGCCAGGAGAGGGTGCCGTAGAATCCTCTGGAGCTGGAGTCACAGATGGTTGTGAGCCGCTGGGAGCAGAACTTGGATCCTCTGGAAGAGCAGCAAGTGCCCTTAACCATTGAGCCATTCCTCCAGGCCTAGTTGACAGCTTTTTAAAAAAGTATGTACCTACCTTAGTCCCTCCTAGAAAAGAACAACATCTTGGGAATGTGAGCAGATCCAGGTCTAGCTGCTCACCACGCAGCAGGAGAGTTAAGTCATGAGACAAGATGCTGAGGGACAGATTGTGATTCTCTTCATGTAGAGGAGAAGACAGAGGACTCATGTCCAAATTTCATCTTGCTGAGAGACTGATTGGGTGGTGGTGGTTTACGTAGGTGGTTTGGTGAGTGCCTAACCTCAGCAGGGGATGGTTTGTCACCTTCTCATGGTGGGCTGGCTGGTCCTCATCCATTGCCACGCATGGGGTGCTTTTTAGTTCTGCCAATAGTCAGAACAAGGATTATTTCTGTAGGCCATTCTTGCCTCTGATCTCATTGCTGGCATGCAATTCCCAACATATTCCACAACAGATAGGCTAGAGGGGGCCCAACAGATCCTCTCTCTGGTCAAACTCAAGAATGTGAAAGAAAATATCCTTTCTCTAAAGACTGTGGAAGACAAGGTTAAGTGAGGTAATGGGGGTCTGCCCCAGATTGGGTGTGGTGCTCATCCTTGTGGGTGGTAGAGAGCAAAGGATGGGGTGCGGGCTGTGGCAGACTTGGGACATCATTCCCTGGAGAGGAAGGCAGTAAAGAGAGCTGTCTGCCCGGAGAAGATGGGGAGAATTTCAAAAAGCAGAAATAGGGGCCTTGTACAGTCATGTGTTGCCTGGGAAAGCAGTTTGTAAATCAGAAGCAAAGTTCTATCCTGACTTGAGCCAGGGGCTTCTGTAGGAGGACTCCACCTTCCCTAACTCCATCACCAGGGCTTTTCTGAGCTCTGAGGCTGGGCAGAGAGAACACGGTTGGTAGTGGAAGCCCTGGGAACAGAACTCAGGTACCCTGATGCACTCTGGTGGATGGTCACCTGCAGACAGCCCAGGCTGTGGATTGTATTGACTCAAAGTCTGTAAGAAAAAAGGATCTTGGGAGGTAGAAATAGGGGGATGAGGAATTCAAGGTTACCTTTGGGCTACCCCATTGAGTTTGAATTGAGAGAACTCAATTCAAAAAGCAAAAACCAAACCAAACCCATAAACACCTAAGTAAATAAAATGGACACTTGGTCCCTGAAAGATATTGGGGGGTTTCAAGGAGCAAAGCAGTTCCATCATAGGAGAGTCAAGAAGGGTGATAGACAGCAGAGGGTAAGCAAATGTCAGTACGTGTGACCAATGTGACAATGGGGAACTTGTAGAAGTCAAGGGCAGAGGTTGAGGGGAGGTGGGCCTAGGAAGAAAGGACACACCTTTGGTAACAATGAGAGGTTCTAAAACAGAACTGGGCCAGCGGCTTGGAAGCTGGACTGCCCTATACTGGAATTCAGTTGAGGTGAACAGCATTTACTGAGTACTCTCTAAATGCTTTGGTCTGGAGGAAAGAAACAGGATTTTCGAGGCTTCTATGTCACGGGTAAGGGGTCTTCCTACAGACAGTAAGCAAGAGAGCTTGTGCCGGCCTGTGCGGATGGGATTCTCTAATGATCTGGAGGGTCTGGAAGGATGAAGTGTGGTCTGGGTGACAGTCCACTGTGGCACGACACACGGCGGGTAGAGGGACGATGAAAGGCTGGGGAGATGGCGCCACATCTTCATTAAACATCTTGCATTCTAGGCTCGAAGCTTTAGGATTTATTTTCCAGGTAGTAGACATGAAAGGTGCTTTGGGAACATCTGGATTATTTAGCACTTAATACGGAAAGTACCTTCTGGAGTGAGTGGGAAAGGCAAGAGGTTGAAGAGAGAATGACTTCAAAGGATGCTGGGGTGATCCTTCAGGAGGAAGAGGATGAAGGCCTGGTAGAGTGTCAGGAGTGGGGGAGCACTGCTCCAATGGCCATGGGGAGGAGTGATGATTGGCTCTAGGAGGGAGAGGCACTGAAGGCAGCATCCAGGTTCCTCGCCTTCTGAACTGGCAGGTGCCCCTGATAATGAGGCAGAAGTCCGCAGGAGCAGGGAAGTCCCATCTGTTCCAGGGTTCTTTTCCCTGTTCTAGAATCTTGGCCAGCAGAACTGCGTTCCAGGGTGGCTCTGGGGTCACTGCAAGGGGCACATTCTCCTTCCAGACCTGGCTTTAGCAAATCAAATCAAAGTCTGATTCCCCAGCTTTCAGACCTGGCCACTTTCTCCTTTATTTTCTCTTCTTAGGACTCACAAAAATCCTCAACCCCCAGCCATGGGCAAAAGATGCCATCAGACAAAAAGATGAAGACGCCACCGTCACCGCCGCCACCACCGTTGTCACAGACATGGAAACGAGACCGAGAGCAGTCCCTGGTGGCTTCCTTTGTACCAGTAGTGGTGGATCCTCGGGGACACAACCCAAATAACATCAGGTTCAATTTCTACACCTCCCAGTACTCCAACTCTCTGAACCCCTTCTACACCTTGCAGAAACCCACCTGTGGCTACCTGTACCGAAGGGAGACTGACCACACCCGCAAACTTTTCGACGTTCCTCCAGCCAACCTGATCTTGTGGCGTACCTAAGTCCACGGCATCTGGAAGTCCCCACCCTGCACCTTCATCCCCGTGGTCCTGGGTCCCAGAGGGGAAGGCCATTCATTCCTGGAGGAGCAGTGTTTACCTGGGCTAGCCAGGTGTGCTGTGACAGCAGAGGGAAGCTTCTTCTCAACAGCAATAAACTTTGTCCTTCCTTTCCTGGCGTCTAAATGGACAGGTTGCTACATGGTGAGTGTGTTCTGGGAGGGCCTGAAGAGTTGGAAGGTTTTACTCTGTCGTTCCCGACACCCCAAGAACGTGCTTCTCCCAGGCCCAAGTGTCAGCCGATGCTTATCCCAGCCTTCCCGTGGGCCACACTTGGTGATGCCTCCAAAAACTAAAAACGACATCCACCTGCTGGCAACATGCATCCTGTCTTGTCATGAGGTCGTCTTACCCCTGTAACAACCACAGGAGAATGGAGATGAATACAGCAAACGAACCAGTCTCTAGTAAGCCATTCCTGTAAAAATGACCTCTTGTTTTGTTTTGACAGGATCGCATGCATATAGTCCATCTGGTTTCAGACTTGCTATGTAGCTGAGAGTGACCTTGAACTTCTGATCCTCCTGCCTCACCTCCCAAGGAATGGGATCACAGACACGCACCACCACTCCTGATTCACTCGGGTTCATTCGTACCGGACAAGGACTCTACAGATTAAGCTACATCCTTGAGTGTTTCTGGATTTTTGTTTGTTTTGTTTTGCTTTTCAAGACAGGGTTTCTCTGTGTAGCCCTGGCTGTCCTGGAACTCACTCTGTAGACCAGGCTGGCCTCGAACTCGCAGAGATCCGCCTGCCTCTGCCTCCCAAGTGCTGGGATTAAAGGCGTGTGCCACCACCGCCCGGCTAAGACTTGCAAGTCTTATGGGTCCGTGGTCATGGAGAGGTGGGTGAAGGCAGAGATCACTAAGCCTGTAGCAGTGGCCTGAGAGATGTTCATGCTGGCCTTCCACACCTAACTGTGTTGGTCACTTTCCAGTTCTGGGATTTCAGAGACAATGGAATCAGCCATTAAGACATTACTTATGCCACCGAATGGCAATTGCCTATACATGAGTTTCTTATGCAACAAACCGGCCAGTGCTTGCCAGCAGCTCACCTGGGTGCATCGGGCTGCTCTCATTTGTGAGAGTCACAATTCTACCATGAATACCAGTGGAGCATAGCTCTGCCACACGGAGGCTGAGGCTGGCAGTGGAGCATAGGTCTTGCACACAGAGGCTGAGGCTGGCAGTGGAGCATAGGTCTTGCACACGGAGGCTGAGGCTGGCAGTGGAGCATAGGTCTTGCACACAGAGGCTGAGGCTGGCAGTGGAGCATAGGTCTTGCACACAGAGGCTGAGGCTGGCAGTGGAGCATAGGTCTTGCACACAGAGGCTGAGGCTGGCAGTGGAGCATAGGTCTTGCACACGGAGGCTGAGGCTGGCAGTGGAGCATAGGTCTTGCACACAGAGGCTGAGGCTGGCAGTGGAGCATAGGTCTTGCACACAGAGGCTGAGGCTGGCAGTGGGGCATAGGTCTTGCACACGGAGGCTGAGGCTGGCAGTGGAGCATAGGTCTTGCACACAGAGGCTGAGGCTGGCAGTGGGGCATAGGTCTTGCACACGGAGGCTGAGGCTGGCAGTGGAGCATAGGTCTTGCACACGGGGGTTGAGGCTGGCAGTGGAGCATAGGTCTTGCACACGGAGGCTGAGGCTGGCAGTGGAGCATAGGTCTTGCACACGGGGGTTGGGGCTGGCATAGGAGGGATAGGATACCTTTTTCTGATGATTAGGAAGAGAAGAAGGACCCCTAGAGAGGGGCTGTCCCTGCAGAAGGAACCCGTGCTTCAATCTGCTTACTGTGGGTACTCATTCAGCTTCGAGGCTTTCCTCCAGTACCTGCGGACCCAGACTGAAACCAAGCCAGTGTTCAAGGAACCAGTTTGGGAAGGAATGGGATTGTCATCACAGTTCATTCAACAAACTTGCCCTTGGCTCTCCACTTTCAGGGGGTCCTTTCCTCCTCCCCAGACTGTGCCTGCAAACTGGGGCCTCTTGGAGTCCTGCAGGATAGCTCTCAAGCAGGTCACAAGGGACAGAGGCCTCAGATGCCTATTCTCCAGCTGTACAGAGCATGTCTGGTGGTACACACCTTTGATCCCAGCACTCAGAAGGCAGAGGCAGACTAATTTTTATGAGTTCAAGGGCAGTCTGATCTAGATACCAAATTCCAGGTCAACCAGTCTTTTATAAGACTCTATCTTATAAAAAAAAAAAAAAAGGCAACAAAACCAACCAAACACCACACACACACACACACACACACACACACACACACACACACACACACACACACAGAGAGAGAGAGAGAGAGAGAGAGAGAGAGAGAGAGAGAGCACGCATCTGTACAGCTCATTTCCTTTTGCACAAGCTTTTGGCCTCTATTATGACTCTCACATTCTGCGTCCCAGACTCGTCTCCTAGACCTCTGTGGCAGGATTTGCTTTGTGTTTGCACCCACCTGAGCTGGCCCAGCAGTCTTTTCATCACTGAGGAAATGGAGGTCTCAATGTTCTCCACTGTAATAAATCACCATTTTTCCAGCTCCCTGAACTTTCTGTCTACCATATTTGTTTGAGGTGGGGTCCCATCTTATAGCCCAGGCTGCCTGAAACTTGCCATCCTCCTGCCTCAGCTTCTCCTGAGTGCTAGGATTACAGGCATACACCACTATGCCCATCTTGTCTGCCATCTGCCTTAGTCTCTGGGGACCTGTATTTTAAAAAATCATTTATTGCAGTTTGGTGAGATTTGTAGACGCTGCAGAGATGCATGCTGTGTTCAGTCTTTGTATAATTAGAGGTCTTAATCATTTATTCAATAAATTAGTCTTCCCACAAAAGCGAGAACTGGGTCTTTCCTTGAGAGGCGGAGATACCGCTAGAACCATCTGTGCCCTCCCAGACTGTTCGGCTGACCCAGAGGGTGCAGGGCAGGGTTCTCAGAGGGAGTTCAACTCCAAGAGCCAGAGCCTCTGCGCCCCCTGGAGCCGCATTTTGGCAGCGCAGCCGCCAGGGGCACCTGCCCGCGGTCCCACCGGGATGGGGTGGGTTAATGCCAGGATTAGCAGTTTGCTCAGGATTCTGTTGTGTCTCTATGGGGTCAGAGTGAGCTCATCCACTACCCTGGAGGAACCCTCCTCTCTCAACTTCTGCCTTCCTCCTCCTGCCCCACGCTTTTTGGCCCATTCAGCTGTAAAACTATGCACACCAGCATGGCGCCTTGCCTGTATAGAGAACTCGCCCTTATTCTCTCCACGCCTTTCTGCAATTACGTGTGTGCCTCACACTTCCCTATTTCTGTAACCGTGCATGCTTGCACTCTTCACACACACACACACACACACGCACGCACGCACGCACGCACGCACGCATTCTGTAGCCACACTTGTATCTGTTCACACTTCAACCCTTTCTGCAATCACACATTTGCACACTTGTCCATTGACGATGTATTTGAGCTCCAGCTCCTCTCAAATGTTAATCTGAAACCTGGTGTGGTTGTGCAGGCCTGTGATCCCATCTACGCATGAAGCAGACGCCGGAGAACCACAAGTTGGAGACCAACCTGGGCCCTTTAGTTAGACCTTGTCTCAAAACAAAAGTAAAAAGATCCTGGGGAGGCTGCTCAGTGGTCGAGGGCCTGCCTAGCACAATTCCCAGTTAAACAAATCAAAATGTTACTCTTGAAAAATATTAATCAAGGGGTCTGGAGAGATGGCTCAGTGGTCAAGAGCACTGACTGCTCCTTCAGAAGACCCCATTGGTTCCCAGCACCCACACAGCGGCTAACAAGTCTGTAACTTCAGTTCCAGAGCATCCCACGCCCTCTTCTGACAGGCATCACAGCTGCTGAGTGAAGGAAGGGAACTCCAGAACTGGGGCTGAACCCAGCAGGAAGTCCACTCCTTTATACTGTGGCCAGCAGCAGGAGTGAAGGCAGTGGTACCCAGTCCCTCTCTCCTGCCCCTCCAGTCTCTAGCGCATCTCAGTGGACGGGCCAGCTGGGAGTCAGGGGGCGGAGGTGGTAGTCTTTGGGGATCAGTGTCCGAGGAGGCTCAGGGCTGCATGGATGCGATGAAGGGGAGAACCAGCATGTGAACACACAGCATAGGAAGTGCTAGGTGTTGAAGCGTACAGAGATGAATGGGAATGTCTGCCTTCTGGAAACTTCCAGCTTATTAAGGGCAGCCTGGCCTGACAACTACTTGCAGTCCCAGAAGGAATTGAGTGTTGTGTCTCTGTTATTGTCCAACAACAAATGATACCACAGATCCTAGACCCCAGGTGACTCCCACCTCCCGATGTCCTGTCTCTGTACGGTCTTCTCCCTGGGTGAGGCCTGGAACTTGCTTCCACAGGCTCCATAGAATGTGACAGAGATGACAGAGGTGGTGGAATGTCACTGACTCGAGAGGCTACGTTGTATAAGACTCCCCTTACTGGCTTGGAGTAAGAGGCACACCATGGAAGACTCTGGAACAGGAGCTGAGGCAGCGTATAGAAGCGACAGCCCAAGACCTGCGGCTGTCCTCAGACAACATCCAGCACAGAACTGCAGCAGCAGCCGCCACACAGCGACAAGGACGGGAATCTGCCCCAGCTCCAGTGAGTCAGAAGGCTGTTCTTCAGCTGAGTGCTCAGAGGAAAGCGCCACCCACTGACTCCCCGACAGCAGCGACAGCAGCGTGGGGGACCCTGGGCTGCAGAAACGCGGGATGACCAGTCTGTGTAGGTTTAAGCTGCTACATTGTAATTTATTCTGCAGGGTAAAAATCTCATAAAGCATGTAAGCAAATGTCAGTGGTGCTGCCGGGGAGATGAATTCTGCTGAGATTTGGGGACGATCCTTTAGCGTGAATTCTAATTGTCTTAATAATAGAAACAGATATCAGGGGTAAATGCTGAAAGATCAGAGACAAAGGAGTAAACCACAGCCACCTCTTACCTTGCCAACTCCTCATCCTGAAAAGAGGCCAACTCCTAACCCCCACCCCCAGCCTTTTATTCCTCTCTCTGCCCAGCCAAATCACTTCCGGTCTCCACCTCCCAAGTGCTGGGATTAAAGACGTGTGCCTCCTAAGTACTGGGAGCAAAGGCATAAGATCATAAGATCCCAAATGCTGGGATTAAAGGTATATGCCGTCTGGTGGTGGTGGTGGTGGTGGTGGTGGTGGTGGTGGTGGTGGTGGTGGTGGTGGCGGCGGCGGCGGCGGCGGCGGCACAGGCCTTTAATCCCAGCACTTGGGAGGCAGAGGCAGGTGGATCTCTGTGAGTTCGAGGCCAGCCTGGTCTACAAAGTGAGTTCCAGGAAAGGCGCAAAGCTACACAGAGAAACCCTGTCTCGAAAAACAAAACAAAACAAAAGCTGTGTGCCACCACTGCCTGGCCTCTATGGTTAACTAGTGGCTAGCTCTGCACTCTGATCTCCAGGCAAGCTTTATTTGTCAGAACACAAACAAAATATCACCACATTTCCCCTTTTTGTCTAAAATAAAAAAAGGTTAAAGGTTATAACTAATATAAGAAAAACTACATACAATGAGTACAATAACTATATACAATATATACAGGCAATAAATACGTCTAGTCCATTAAAAATTCACAAATACAGAGAAAATACTCCATATCTATCCTATCTTGGTGAATCCAAAAGGTTGTACCTAATTCACTTTCTATTCTAACTTGCATTACCAAAATTATCTTTTAATGTTTCTCAACATTATACACTTTAATATGGTGATGTTTTGTTTGTGCTCTAACAAATAAGCTTGCCTGGAGATCAGAGGGTGGAGCTAGCCACTAGTTAACCATAAAATCCAGGCAGTGGTGGCACACACCTTTAATCCCAGCACTTGGGATCTCACGCCTTTGATCCCAGAACTAGGGATGTAGAGACAGGAAGTGATATGGTTGGGAGGAGAGAGGAATATAAGGTGGGCAGAGACAGGAGCTGGGATGGGGGGGCTTTCAGGCTGAGGAGCTGGCGAGGTAAGAAGTGGCTGTGGCTTGCTCCCTTGTCTCTCTGATTTTTCAGCATTTACCCCAATATCTGGCTTCGGGATTTTATTATTAAGACTAATTAGGATTCGCACTACACGATCCCTGTACTACAAGTCTACAGAACTCAACCAAAGTTAGGGATCCCCCCTTTGTGTACCTTAAACTCATCCTTTCAGGAGAACAGATGCAAAACAGACCTGACTGGTTCTTCTCCAAAAGATGACCATCCTTTGGGTTATGTGAACATACATTCATTACGAAGCACTATAAAGAACAGATGGCTTTTATATATTTTCAAATATTTTATTTATTTATTTATTTTTTGTTTTTTCGAGACAGGATTTCTCTGTGTAGTTTTGGTGCTTGTCCTGGATCTTGCTCTGTAGACCAGGCTGGCCTCGAACTCACAGAGATCTGCCTGGCTCTGCTTCCCGAGTGCTGGGATTAAAGGCATGCGCCACCACTGCCCCAGCCTCAAATATTTTATTACATTTTTATTTGTGTGTATGTGCGTGATGTGTGTGTGTGTGTGTGTGTGTGTGTGTGTGTGTGTGTGTGTGTGTGTGTGTGTAGTATGTATGTGTGGTATGTTTGTGGTGTGGTGTGTATGTGTATGGTATGTATGATGTGTATACGTATAGTGTGTGTGTGTGTGTGTGTGTTGTATGTGGTATGTATGTGTGTGTGGTGTATATATGTGGTGTGGTATGTGTGTGTTTGCCACCAAAAAATACAATAAATCTTCCAAATGGCTGAGATACAGCTGCTCTTCATTGTTGTGCCTGTCACTTGCCTGTGCCTACAAGGAAAGGACCCAAATGTCCCGTTAGCACAGGACATAGGGCCAGGCCATAAAATCTCAGGGCCCACCCTGGTTACGCTCTTCTTCCAACCTGCACCTCCTCAGGGACCCACAACCTTCCCAAACATGTCACCAGCTGGGGACACACGAGCCTGTGGCAGACAGTTCACATTCTAACCACAGTGTAGCCCACAGGACGCTTGGAGACAATTCTCCCTCTGGGACGACGAAAGCCGGGCACAGAGAGGAAGCGTCCAGCTCAGGCCCAGCTTGACTCCTCCATGCCCTACAGCCAAAGCTCATGTCTTCAGCAGCAGGGCCCTGCCACTGAGTGCTGGGGATGCAGCACTGGCAGGCCTTTACGGTGTGTGCGGCCCCAGAGACCTCTTGTCAAAAACCCCTAGGGAGGTAGCCTACCCACGTCACCGAGGTTTTCACCCATCCACCTCGTGGCTCCTGGGCGGTGACAGTTTGCACCCGTGCTGTGTGCCATTGTTCAAACTCTTCAGTTGTTGGTTTCATAGATGCTGTCACGGATTTTTTTTTTTTTTTTTTTTTTTTTGTTTTTTTCGAGACAGGGTTTCTCTGTGCAGCTTTGCGCCTTTTCCTGGAACTCACTTGGTAGCCCAGGCTGGCCTCGAACTCACAGAGATCCGCCTGGCTCTGCCTCCCGAGTGCTGGGATTAAAGGCGTGCGCCACCACCGCCCGGCGCTGTCACGGATTTTTAAGAAACTCAAGGGTTTGTCATTATGGGCTCTTTTCAGTCGGTGAGCAGGGTCTGTGCTGCCAGCACCTGTTACAGGAAAGTGCCAATTGGGTTTGGGACTCAGCAGTTACAGGAGCCTGGGCGACATGTGGTCAGCTCTGTCACGGAAAAACCCTACCAATGGGTGATGGCTGTCACGGAAGCTCCATCCTTCCAGCCCCCTGAGGAAGGCAGGTCCCTGAGGAAGGCTCTAAACTCTGAATCCACACAGCAACTCTCATGTGATTGGACCCCTCAGTGACCTCTCAGTAGAGAATGCACCTGGACAGCTGTGCACAGCAGCGCTACCAGGTCCCGTGTGGCCTCTGTCTGGGAGAGAAGCCAGGTCTCTCTGACGTGTATGGCAGTCCCATGTCCGAAGGCAAGAGCCAGAGCATTGGGGATGCAGGCGTATGAGAAGGGCATGGAGGTCATAGGATCAGAGTAGCTGCCGGCCGGCCACCCACTGGATCCTGTTAAGGGATTAGGAGACTGCAAACTGGGTAGAAAAATCCTCTCCTCTGCAGCTCAAGGCTGTAATCTTAGGACCATGGGTCCCCAAGCTTATGCTATTTCCATTCCTTGCCGCCCCCGCTGGTGTAAGGATTTGGTTTTAATCCCAGTCCTCTGGCACCCCCTCGTTTGGATGGGAGTCACAGCCTGCTCTCCACCCTTCTCAGTCGCCTGCGCCATCTGACTCACTGAGTGGCCTTTGTGAGAAGGGAGGGCGGGTTCCGTCAAGTCAAGCCACCCTGTGCAGGGGACACTGGGGAACAGGACCCACCTGTCCATCTAGGGCATCAGTCTCTGGTGGGCCTGGACCATGGGCAACGTCATGGAGGGCAAGTCGGTGGAGGAGCTGAGCAGCACCGAATGCCATCAGTGGTACAAAAAGTTCATGACAGAGTGCCCCTCTGGCCAGCTCACCCTCTATGAATTCCGCCAGTTCTTTGGCCTCAAGAACCTGAGCCCCTCAGCCAGCCAGTATGTGGAACAGATGTTCGAGACTTTTGACTTCAACAAGGTGGGCCGAGGATGGGAGGGAAGGGAAGGGGGGCATTCTTGGGGGATGAGCAGCTGGGGGTGAGGGAGAGAGAACAAGAGAAAAGAAGTAGCCATCCTAACAGTTACTTCAGGTTTTCACTGTTTCCGAGGCTGAGTCTTAGTGTGGAGCCAAGGTTGGCCTTCAACCCACGGTGATCCTCCTGCCTCAGCTTCATATTTGCTAGGAATACAAGCATACGTTGCCATGCCCAGCTTTAGCCACCTGCGAGCTGAGTCAGTTGGTGTTTCCAGCACCTTGTTCGTCTGGAAGGTGGATTTTGACTTTAGAGGTTTGAATCAGCAGATGGTTAAGGGTCTCCACTTTAGGCCCTGGGGATACAGCGATAAGAAGACCCACTTCACAGTGGAAAGCAGAGGTCAGAGGATGAACGCAAGGATGTTCTCTGTCCACATGTTCTATTCTACACCTCAGTGGCTTCCAAGGCAGGTGTGAACATGTCCAAGATGGCCACTGAGCACCATAAGGTGCTGTTTCTGGGTGGGTGTGCTGCTTATGTAGAGATCCCTAGAAGCTCCTTGAATGTGAGGGGTGAGGGGTGAAGTCAGAGAGAGAGAGAGAGCGCCCGCAGGACACTGAGTTGAGTTGCCGCCGAGGTTAAACTGGTCTGGGCAGGCACACCATACTGGCGTCTCCATGATATTCTGAGTATTAGAGTATTAGGACTGGACCCAGGTTGGGACCCAAACATCTAACTCCCAAACTCCCAGGACCTTGGTTCACCTTTCCCCCGGGGCAGTCTGAATGTGCAGGTGGAGAACAAGTAGCATGTCTTCCTGGAAACTACCCAGATGCACTGAGTGGGATTTATGGAGATGTTGGAGGGACAACCTTGAGCCCATGATTGAACCTAGCATCAGCTCGTCCACCTGGATCTGCTTCGAGGATGGGCGCTGTTGGCTAAGGTTTCTGTTGGAGCTGGTGTGGTGGTGCACACTGTTAATCCCAGCACTCAGGAGGCAGAGGCGGCCTGGTCTCTGTGAGACCAGTCAGGACTACATAGTGGGATGCTGTCTGAGATGGGGGGTGGGCAGAGACAGACATACAGATTTGTTGGAGCTCTTCTGTCAATCTGCCGGTTATCTGGAGCAGTCAGGTATAACGATGGAGGAATCCAAACCTGCAGACCTGCTTCCCCACCTTGTGCTCTGCTGATCATCAATTGGGCTGGCCTCTCACTGGGACATGGGATCTCTCAGCGATGTGGTTACATACCCACTGTGGCAGAGGGAGCCCCTTGAACACACCATTGTGGTCAGGGCTTCTAGGGAACACCAAGATCCTGCTGTGGTTATTTAAAACTCACTAATATGTGAGTTAAGAGGCCGAATCGGATTATGAACTCAAGGACCAGCTCAAGGGCAGTGTCCTGGTGTCCGAGGGCTCTTCCAATGGGGGGAGCTGAGCCACAGAGCCTGAGATAGGGTGCTGAGGTGAAGGAGTCACCTCAGGGTGGATACCCCAAAGCGCTTCAAGGGAAGTAGTGGTCCCTCCTGACCAGGTTGGGAGGGGCCCCAGGACCTTACCTCCAAAATCCCTGAAATATCCCCTCTCCATCTGCTACAGAAGCCCTTTGTGTCGAGACATATCTGTAGGAAGAGTCCTTCAAGTCACACACCACCCAACTCCCCCACATTCACCTAACCCTAGTCACTAGTGTGCCATCTCTTCGGTTTCTGTGGCATGTGTTAGCTGGAACTCAATCCTTTTCACTCAGTCGGGGCCTGGGCAAGGTGCTGATTGCTGCAATCCCGGCACATGGGAAGAAGAGGCAGGAAGATGTCCAAGATCACTCTTAGCAACACAGTTAGTTACCAGCCTGCCTGGGGTGCATGAGACCCTGTCCCCACCCCCCAAGGCCCCCTAAACAACAGAAAAGTCAGTCAGCTTCTTGTCTCTGCCCAACCTGGCTCCTCGCGACCCTGCATGCCTTGCCCTGGGGCTTTGTATTGCTGTGGCTCTCTCCCTCTAGAGCAGTGGTTCCCACCCTTCCTAACTCTGCGGCCCTTAAATACAGTCCCTCATGTATGGTGACCCCCAACAGCAAAATTATTTCATTGCTGCTTCATAACTGCAATTTTGTTACTGTTATGAATCGTAATTTTTTTTTCTTTTCGAGACAGGGTTTCTCTGTGTAGTTTTGGTGCCTGTCCTGGATCTCACTCTGTAGACCAGACTGGACTTGAACTCACAGAGCTCCGCCTGGCTCTGCCTCCCAAGTGCTGGGATTAAAGGCGTGCACCACCACCGACAGGTGTATAAATATTTTTGGAGACAGAGTTTTCTGAGGGGTTGTGACCCACAGGCTGAGAAGCAGTGCTCTAGAGCCTGCTGGCTCCCGCCTCCCTTGCTGTCTCTGCTCAAGCTTCACCAACCCACTCCCTGGCTCCCTGATTTAAACTTTATTGAGAAAATTGGGTCTGACCCCACTTCTGCCTTTCCTGGCCATGGCTTTCTACCCAGAGCAGCTTTCATTTTTAAAATTTTATTTTTGGGATGGAGGGTTGGCTCAGCAGTAAAGACTTCTTGCCAAGGACATGGGTTCTATTCCCAGCACCTATATGGTGCTAACAACCTCCTGTTCCATGGGATCCAGCTCCCTCTTCTGGCTTCCTTGGACAATGCATGCATGTGGTGCATGGATAGGTATGCAGGCAAACACCCACATGCATGAAAAAAACTAATTTATTTTTTATTAATTTATTAATTCATACTTATTAATTTAAAAATTCACTCATTTAATTTCTTGTTTTCTGATGCCAGATATTAACTAGCTCTGACCCCTCTGGTCTGACTCTCTTTGCTGGGGTGTGTGCTTTGTGAGGACAGGGACTTACCTTGTTGATTGCTGTGGTTCCAGATCTGGGACAGTGCCTGAAACATTAGTTACATGAGTAAGTGAATATATGAGAAATCCTGAGCCTTTTGGGCTAATATGGATTTTATAATATGCATTAATTTAATTAAGCAATTATTATAATGACGAGCATAGCCAAGCGTGGTAGTACATGCTTACACTTAGGTGGCTGAGGCAGGAGAATCACCACAAGTTTAAGGCCAGCCTGGGCTTATAACAAGACTCTGTCTCACACACACACACACACACACACACACACACACACACACACACACCACACACACACGAGTCTGGATAATACCTTCCCACACCATTGTATTCAGTTGCTCCGTGGGCCACACTGTCTTGACCTTGACCCAATGGCATCAGCACAGGGCAGTTTAATAGCCTGACCCTGAGATAGAACACATCCCTGACCCCTTCCTTTGGAAGCAAAGCGCGGTTAAAGTGCAGTTGTTCAGATGACAGCCCAAGGATAGGGTCTCATGTAGTTCAGGCTAGCCTCAAAGTCATTACCCTGCTGAGGGTGACTTTGAACTTTTTTTTTTTTTCTGAGACAGGGTTTCTCTGTGTAGCCCTGGCTGTCCTGGAACTCACTCTGTAGACCAGGCTGACCTCGAACTCACAAAGATCCGCCTGCCTCTGCCTCCCGAGTGCTGGGATCAGAGGTGTGCGCCACCCCCCGGCTGACTTTAAATGTTTATTTCCCCCTCCTTTGTGCACAGCCACAGCCGGTTTATACCACGCTGGGAACCAAACCCGAGACTTTAAGCATGCTCGGCAAGCACTCTACCAACCAGGCTACCCCCAGCCCCTGCTTTTGTGTTTGTGACAGAGTCTCACTGTACAGTTCAAGGCTGGCCTTGAACTGTGTCTGACCCTTCTATCTGCCTCTTGGGTGCTGATGTTACAGGTGTGCGCCACCATGCTTCACTATCCGAGAACCTAGCTGTGTAAATACAGTTTTACTAGAGCATACTATACTCACTTATTTAAGAACTATGGGGCTGGGATACAGCTCAATGGTAGATGCTCGCCTAGTGTGCTCAAGGCTCTGAGTTCTGCGGCTGCCGCTCAGTTGGTAGAGTGTTTGCATAGCGTACTCAAGGCTTGGGATTCAATTCACCACATAATCTGGCTGTGAGGGTGCACGCCTGCAGTCTTTGCACCCAAGAGGTGGAAGCAGGAGAATTAGAAGTTCAAAGTTATCCGGGCTATATAGGGAGTTGAAGACCAGCAAGGCTTAGAGACTTTTTTTTTCTTTTAAAGGCATGGGTTTCTATTCTCAAAATTATCTCAAGACATCAAAACCATTATTATAGCAGCACCGAGTGACAGTGACTGGCTGCTGTTCGACTGTGTGGCTGAAACACTGACTCATACGACCCCTTGAAAAAAGTTAGCCGTTCCAGTGAGAGGACCTCTGGGTACCAGGGAGCTGCCCCAGATACACGGAAGGGGGGCAAACCAGGGGGGCAAAGGGGAGGCCTGGGCCCGGCCCCCTGCTGGTGTCTCCAGGGCGTGAATGTGCAGGGTCATCACACCACACACAGATCCGTGTTGTCCTTTCAGGCTGTGTCTGTGCACTGGTGTAGAGTTTAGAAGACCCAGTTTCGAGACAAGGCTTTGTCATTCGGTTAATTGTGCGGCCTCATCGCTCTCAACTTCAGCTTGAGTGGGGACAGAAGTGGGCAACTCCTGGGAGGAGCTGTGGGATGAAGTGAGCGAATGGAAATTCTCAGCACAGGAAGTCCATGGAAAGTGCTGGAATAAAAGGACTAAGGGTCCGGGAAATAGCTCAGCCAGTAAAATGCTTCCATGCAGGTGTGGGGTCTGACTTTGATCACCAACACCCACGTAAAAAGCTGGATGCTGCCGGGCGGTGGTGGCACACACCCTTAATCCCAGCACAGGCCTCAAAACTACACAGAGAAACCCTGTCTCGAACCCTCCCCCCCAAAAAATTGCTGGATGCACACTGTAACTTTAGCCCTGGGAAAGGGAGTAGATATAGGTGGGTCCCTGGGGCTCACTAGCCAGCCAATTTAGCTGGATCAGTTTCAGGTCCCAGGAGAGACCCTGTCTCCAAACATAATGTGGAGAGTGGTAGAGGGAGACACTTAATATCAACCTCCGGCCTCCAAAAGTATGGCCATGTACACACACACACACACACACACACATGCTCCACAGCTGTGCTGTTACTGAGGAGAAGCCATTTCACAATCTCTTTATTTAAATTATTTTTTTGAGATGTGTGTCTGTAGTGTGATACTCACAGTATAGCCCAGTATGACTTTAAACTTGAAACAATCCTCCTGCCTCAGCCTCACAAGTTATTTGGATTACAAGTGTGTAGCACCCTGCCCGTATCACAATTTTGGAAGTTCATATTGTCTTTCCCATCTCCGCTGAGGACATGGGGACTCAGAAGAACCCTGTGACTTGTCCAAGGTCACGTCTTTCCCAAGAGGTGGCTTCGGTCTTTTTGGTTTTTCCATTGCTTCTTTGTAGTCATTAAAAAAAAAATCACAACAGTAATATAACTCCTTGTTAGAATGTTCAGTAATACAAGAAGACGAAAAGTGAAGATCGAGGTACCAGGGCTGGAGGCATGAGCTCTTAGCCCAGCATGCAGGAGGCAAGGCAGGAAGATCCTGGGTTCCAGGCCAGCCTGGGCTACAGAAGAAGACCCTGCTTATTTAGTGCTTATTATGTGTCGAGCAGTTTTCTCTCTTCCTCAAGCGTTGTTGCAAAGGGCCTTGTTCCATCCCGATGGCCGTCCTGGGAGGTACGTTGAGCAGAGATGGAATGAGCTAAGGTGTGTGCAGAAGCCCTCAAACACAAGACAGCACCACGCAAATGTTCACTCTGAGCCGGATCCTTGCTGTGTTGCTCAGGGTGGTCAAGGTCTTGCTTAAGGCCACCGGCGGCCAATCAGACCAGGGGGGATCTCAGAGGCCATCTCGCCACGTCCCTGCCAGCTCCCCTTGCACGCATCCGATGACAGAGATCTCATTCCTGATCAGATGGCCCTCCCACAGACCTCTCCATTTACAGCTCTAATCTGCCTGTTTGGACATCTTGGGGCTGCTGCTCTTGCCCTTCCTTGACATGCTGGGATTGAACAGGAGGCAGGAGCAGAGCGGCAGGGGTGCTGGAGGACTGTCCGACAAACAAGTCTTATGCTCCTTGAGCTGCGGACATAGACGAGTGGTAGCATGCTTACCTGAGGTACTTGAGGACCTAGGTTAAATCTCCAGTATTGCAACAACTTTATGCTACACATGAAAGTCACACGTTCCTCCATGACCAACCCCCTTCAAGACTCAGTGGAAGTGTCACCTTCCCTTGAAGGGTCCTCTGAAGTCCCCTTCTGTCCTGCCCTAGCAGAGCTGGGGTGATGCTATAATGTCCCGTCCAGATATTGGATGCATCGTGATGACATAGGCATCTCCCCCCCCCCCCCCGCCCCCATAGTGACTTTGTACTGGTAGTAATGAGGAGTCATCCTGGGACTGGAGAGATGGCCCAGTGGTTACGAGCACTCGCTGCTCTTCCAGAGGATCTGGGTTCACTTCCCGCACCCATGTGGGGCAACTCACCATGGCCTGTAACTGTAACTCCAGCAGATCTGACACCTTCGCATCTGCACTCACGTGCACACACCCCACTGGGCAACACACACACACACACACACACACACACACACACACATGCACGTGTGCACACACACACACACACACACATGCACGCACGCACGCGCGCGCGCGCACACACACATAACTGAGAAAGGAGTTAGGTGCTGGAGACAGGGCTCAGTGGCTGAGTGCTTGCTGCTCTTTCAGAGGCCCAGAGTTTGGTTCCCAGCACCCACATCAGGGTGCTCTCAACCACTCCAGGGACTGTCACCTTCTCTGCTGGCTTTTAAGAATACCCACCCACACATATGGCAAACACACAGACACACATAAACAAAAATAAATAAGTTTAAAAAACATTGAATTTATTTTTATTTTATGTGCATTGGTGTTTTGCCATGGGTGTCCGATCCCCAGGAACTGGAGTTACAGACAGCTGTGAGCTGCTGTGTGGGTGCTGGGAATTGAACCAGGGTCCTCTGGAAGAGCATCAGTGCTCTCAACCACTAAGACATCTCTCCAGCCCAGTAAATAAATTTTTTAAAGAAAGCAAACAGAGCTGGGTGTAGTGGCACATACCTTTAATCCCAGCACTCAGAAGCAGAGGCAGGTGGATCTCTGTGAGTTTGAGGCCAGCCTGGTCTACAAAGCGAGTTCCCGAACAGCCAGGGCTACACGGAGAAACCCTGTCTTGAAATAAAACCACCAAAGAAAAAGAAAGTCAGCATCAAGCAGCATTCACTGACTTCCTGCGCTCCGCTGTGCCCGCTGCTCCAGCTCCAGGAGCTCACTTCATCAAAAGCAATGCTGACGGTCGGCGGCGCCACTGCCGCTAGTCTAGATCAGGAAGTCGAGTGCCGTAGAAGGGACAAGCTAAGTCCCACATCCTAAAACTGAGAGAGGGCCAAGAGGCGGGGTTCAAACCCGCACCTCCAACACTGTACTCCTGTCAGGACAGGGCGACTGTTTCACTGAGCTCCGAGTCCTCACAGTCTTAGCGTACAACAGGGCTCAGTGGAGCTTGAAGCCAAGAGGAGAGAGCCTCCACGTGGGCATCCTCCCCTACCTGCCAGGCCAGCAACAGGTTTGATTGACAGCCTCTGAGGCGGGCAATGTTGGAGCGCCCACAAAGACAGATATTGGTGGTACAATGTACAAGCCTCTGCTCCCTTCTGCTTAGCATCTGAGGGCTTTTGGATGCAGGGGTGGGGTGAGGGAGTGAGGAGGCAGGATTGGGCAGAGTCTTGGAGCGGGGTTCTGGCTGAAGCGGGGTTCTGGCTGAAGCGGGAGGGGCTCTGAGAAGGGTGGGCGGAGCCCTGGTGTGCTGACCCCGCCTCGCCCCTCCCCGCTCACCCAGGATGGCTACATTGACTTCATGGAGTATGTGGCGGCGCTCAGCCTGGTCCTCAAGGGCAAGGTGGAACAGAAGTTGCGCTGGTATTTCAAGCTCTACGACGTCGATGGCAACGGGTGCATAGACAGGGACGAGCTGCTCACCATCATCCGGGTAACTTCAGGTGCAGAGGGCTGGGCCGGAGGTGCGTGGTGGGTGGTCAAGGGTGGGTGCCGGGGCTGAGAGCCCAGGATGGAAATTGCAACCCAGAATTGGGATGACAGCTTTCTCACCAACTGCATGATCTGGGTCTCAGTTTCCTCATTGGTACTAAAGCTCCACTCTTTACCCGTGTGTGTGTGTGTGTGTGTGTGTGTGTGTGTGTGTGTGTGTGTGTGTGCGTGCGTGTGATGGTGGGTATATGGGAGGCCAGAGGAGGGTGTCAAGTGTCTTGCTCTGTCCATCTGTCTTATCGAGACAGGGTCTCTCCCTGGAGCTAGGTTGGTGACCAGCAAGCCCCAGCAGGCCTCTTGCCCTACCCCCACCCTCACCCCCAGCCCTTGGGTTACAGCAGCAGGGCCACACCTGGTTTTTTACCTGGGCAGCAAGCATATTTTTTTAAAAGATTATTTATTTATTATGTATACAGAAGAGGGCGCCAGATCTCATTACAGATGGTTGTGAGCCACCATGTGGGTGCTGGGAATTGAACTCAGGACCTCTGGAAGAGCAGTCGGTGCTCTTAACCTCTGAACCATCTCTCCAGTCCAGCAAGCATACTTTTACAGCCATCTCAGCATTTGAGTCTCACTATGTAGACCAGGCAGGCCTGGAACTCATGGAGATCTGCCTGCCCCTGCCTCTGCCTCTGCCTCTGCCTCTACCTCTGCCTCTGCCCCTGCCTCTGCCTCTGCCTCTGCCCCTGCCCCTGCCTCTGCCTCTGCCCCTGCCTCTGCCTCTGCCTCTGCCCCTGCCTCTGCCTCTGCCTCTGCCCTGCCCCTGCCCCGCCCCTGCCCTGCCCCTGCCCTGCCCCGCCCCTGCCCCTGCCTCCCGAGTACAGAAATTAAAGGGATGTGCCACCACGACACCCCCTGCCCCCCTTTTAATGACAGGGTCTTACATTGTAGTGTAGACTGGTTCACAACTACTTGGCCATATTGACCTTGAATTTGAGGCTTTCCTGCCTCAGAATCCCAAGCGCCCGAGGCCCTGAGGTACCACGATCTCCACTCTGAACAGCTCTCGGGTCTGACAAGTTTGCTCTGCTCACCCTCCCACCCCTGAGACAGATGTCCTGACTTCTGTCTGTCTGTCCTCCCAGGCTATCCGAACCATTAATCCCTGGAGCGACTCATCCATGAGCGCCGAGGAGTTCACAGATACCGTGTTTGCCAAAATCGACATCAACGGGGATGGTGAGAGGGCCGAGGAAGGGGTTCCCCAGGGGATGGCAGCACCCCTGGAGAGGGGCAAGAGAGGAGAAGGAGAGGGGGCCTCCACCCGGCCACCTCCTCTACCCACCCCTGCTCTGACTCAGAACCGGATTTTGGAGAGCCCTGCACCAGATCTTGGGTTCTGGATCCCTTACCATTGCCCCCCAGAGCTGGCTCTGTCTCTGCCCTGGACTACTGAGACCTCATCCTGCGAATCCCTTTCTCTCCATCCCAGGGGAACTGTCTCTGGAGGAGTTCATGGAAGGCGTCCAGAAGGACCAGATGCTCCTGGACACGCTGACCCGAAGCCTGGACTTGACCCGCATTGTGCGCAGACTCCAGAACGGTGAACAGGAGGAGGCAGGCGCTGGCGACCCCGCAGCAGAGGCTGCCGGCTGAGCCTCGCCCTGTGTGGCTTCTGCATGCGAGGGTTGGCCCGGTGCGGTGCCTGATGTGGTTGTTTTGTTCTTGTCTTAACATTACATAGACTCTCCTGAACTCTGCAGAGGCTCGGCTTGTTTCTTTGGGTGCGTAGTGCCAGCGGAGGGCAGTAGCGTGGAGTTGAGAGCCCCCGCACAGGGGATGGTCCCCGGTCCCTCCTTCCTGCTTGGTGCTTCCTGCTGGTATCTCTCCGTCCTGACATCCCTCTCTTGCCCCTCACATCTTCTTGCCCAGCTTCCCTGCTCTATTTCCAGGCCACATCCTTTCGGATGTGGAAGCTCTGAGAGGCTCCTGGACCTCTGATGGAATCCTGGCATCTGCTAACGCAGCTTGAGGCAGTCACACCCTGCCCTGACCCTGGAGCCTGTTTGTGTGACTTCAAGTGATGAAGAGACATTTACTGAGGTTCTACTGTGTGTCAGTGCTGATTGAACACCCTCCAGCCCGCTTCATACACATCCATTACTCCATACACCTCCATGACTCAGGGAACAAATCTCCTTGCCTACCTAGGATACTATTGCATTTTTCATGGACCGTTTCCATCTAAGTGATTTCTAAAGGAAACCTTATAGCAACATCCTGGGAAATACAAAACCCCAAGGGGCTGAGACGCCACTCAGCAGCAAGAGCTGGTTGCTCTAGCAGAGGACCCAGCACTCACATGGTGGCTCACAAACCTCTGTAACTCCAGTCCCAGGGATTGGACGCCCTCTTCTGGCCTCCGTGGACAATGCACACAGAAATATGCAGGCAAAGCACCCATACACATAAAATAAAAATACGACTAAGTCGGGCGGTGGTGGCGCACGCCTTTAATCCCAGCACTTGGGAGGCAGAGGCAGGCAGATCTCTGTGAGTTCGGGGCCAGCCTGGGCTACAGAGTGAGTTCCAGGAAAAGGCGCAAAGCTACACAGAGAAACCCTGTCTCAAAAAACCAAAAAAAAAAAAAAAAAAAAAAATACTAAAAAAATGAAACAAAACAAAAAACACTCAAGTTCAAGCTGGGCACAGTAGTGTACACCTGTGATACCAGCACCCAAGGGAGGAGGAGGAGGATTGCCATGAGTCTCAAGCTAACCTGGGCTTCTGAAACTGTCTCAATTGCCCCACAAAATGAAAACAAATAACCTCTCTCAGGAACAAAAACAACAACAAAAACGTGGGCCTAGTGGCTCACACTTGTTTTAGGGCTCTAGGGCTTGAGGCAGGAGTTCTGGCTAGCCTGGGCTATAGAGTGATCTCCAGGCTAGCCTGAGCTACAGTGCAGGAACTTCTTCAAACAAGCAAAGAAACTTCCCCTCAAGGTCAATAAGTTAGTTTACTTTATTTTAACGTAAAAACATATCTACTCAAGGTAAAGCCAATAATCCGCCAGGCTTCACATTTCAGCGTCTCAGTGTGACATTGCTCCAACTTCCTGTCCTCGGAGGGGCCTTCCGCAGCTGCATTGATGGAAAGGGTTACCTAGGGAGGACCCTGGGAATCTAACTTCTGTACTGGGGTTGCAGGAAAGATGTTTACATAACTATCTAGAAACTGTCTAGTCAGCCTGCAGGACATTAGGGAGTCCAACAGCAGTCGGAGGCAAAGTCTGGCCTGGAACCCCAGTGCAGAGGCGCCTGGTTCTCCCAAGAGATGAAGAGAGGGTGTCTCCACCCGTAAGGAGGCATGTGGGCTATGGCTGGACATGGTGGCAGGCTCACACTGGCGATGGGTGAGGAGGAGGAGATGGGGAGCAGCGCCCAGCAGAGCTGACACCTTCTCTGGCAAGCCCAGCAGGTCTCCAAGAGCAGGAAGATCACAGACATAACTGTCTGCTGCCATCTGCCCCTTTTGTCAAGCCTGGTGGCCACCTGGGGGAGGAGGCTGCTCAGGGTGGGTGGGGCTGTATCACGGTCCTTCCCCGTCCTTATTCTCTTTTCTGACGCTTCCTACCAATCTGTGACTCCCACCCCACCCCACCTTGCAGCTGCCCCATCTCCACCAACACCTGAAGATTAGAAGGGGCCCCACAACTCCCACCAAAGCCCAGTTCTTCCGGGAGCAGTGTGACAGAATCCCCACAACGCTAGAAATCTCGAGAACGGACCGAACCCCAGTGGGCTTCTGCAGACCCGGCAGCCGCTGCTCATCCCTTGTTCTCCCACACCCAGAGGATCAGGAAGTCCACACCAAGCAAGAGTTGGCCTGAGCCAACCAGGCCAGGGGCCTCCTGCTACTTTGAAAGCCTGGAGCACCCTGGAGGCTGAGGGGAGTGTGGGCTCCCGTGGGGTCCCCAGGCCCTCAGAACATGGCACTCCTCCGCCTTTGCTGAGTGATCCAGCCGCCAGGGTTGACATCCATCTGGAGCATCTTCATTACCCACTTGTCACGCCGGGCACCTTCAACGAACTCTGTCAGAGACAGCTGGCCTGAGCAAGGATGGGAGAGATGGTCACAAGGGGGAGGGAAGCTGGGCCTGGGTCCATGGGGAGGGCCTCTCCTAGTCTGGCCCCCCTGGGCGCATGGGGAGGGTCTCTCCTAGTCTGGCCCCCCACCCTGATACAAACCAGACTGAAACCTCAGATTCTAGTCCGTAGCTTGTCAGTTCTGAGTCCACAGGAGCCTCTTGGTACTCACAAGTTGTGTGTGTGTGCGTGCATGCGTGTGTGTGTGTGTGTGTGTGTGTGTGTGTGTGTGTGCGCGCGCGTGCGCACTCAGGCTCAAGCATGCATATGAAATCCAAAGGACAATTTCCAGTGTCATGCCTCAGGCACCAACTACTTTCTTTTTCTTTTTTTGAGACAGGGTATTACTGAGTAGCCCTGGCTGGCTTGGAATTCACTATGGAGGCCAGCCTGGCCTTGAATTCACAGAGCTCCTCCTGCCTCTGCCTCCCACACCTTTAATTATTATTATTATTATTATTATTATTATTATTATTATTATTATTATTAAAATATATGTTTGTGTATATATTTATATATAAACATATATGTTATATGCATATACATATATTTGTGTGTGCATGTGGGGGGGCATACACACTCACCACAGTGTGAGTGTGAGGTTAGGGACAACCTGCAGTGGCTGGTTGTCACCTTCAACCAGGGATTTAATTCAGGTCACCAGGCTTGGTGACAAGTGCCTTCATCCACAGAACCATCTCTCTGGCACCTTTTTATCTTCTAAAAAATATATTTGTGCCTGGAGAGATGGCTCAGAGGTTAAGAGCACTGGCTGCCCTTCCAGAGGACCCAGGTTCAATTCCCAGCACCATGTGACGGCTCACACTTGTCTATAACTCCAGTTTCAGGGGGTCCACCACTCTCTTCTGGCCTCACTGGGCTCTGCATGCACGTGTTGCACAGACATACATGCATGCACGCAAACGCTCATGTACATAGCACAAAATTAAAATAATTCTCCTTATTTTCACGCTCAGCCTTTACCAGGCACTCTCGGCAGAGTTGTGCCCTGCAAACGTGTGCTCTGGTGTTTCCGGTGCCCTTTGAGATTCAGGTCAGCCTTTCCCCAGATCTCTCTTACCATCTCCATTCTCGTCCACCAGGAGGAAGATCCTGTCCACGACCTCCTCAGGTGTGAGCAGTTGGCCCTGCTGCTCCAGGTCCAGCTCCACCCGGCAGGCTTTCTTCAGCTTGTAAATTGCCTATCAGAGAGAAAGACCTAGGCAACTCTGACAGACCTCAGGGACCTGTGTCCCTTAGTGCCACCTCCCAGCGCTGGCCTCCAGGCCCAGCATCCTCATATCACCTGACCCAGATGTCCTGGTTACTTTTTGTTCATCTGACACTAGGTAGAGTCACCAGGGAAGAGGGAATCTCAACGGAGAAAACGCCTCCAGCGCCAGTCTGTTGGGCACTTCAGCATCTTCCTGATTAATCATGGATGTGGGTGGGCCCAGGCCACTGTGGGCAATGGCACTCTGAAGCTCACTGGCCAGGCCACTTAGTGCAATCAGAGAACTTTAAGAGTGAACACTTTCTCAAAACAAAGAAACAAATAAGTAGAAAGTATAGGGGCTGGAGAGATGGTTCAGTGGTTAAGAACACTGGCTGCTTTTCCAGAGGACCTGGGCTGGATTGTCAGTACCCACATGATGGTTAACAACCCCCTGTCACTCCAGTTTAGGGGACCTGACGCCTCCTCTAGCTGGCTCTTGAGGGCACAGCACAAAAATGGTACACACTGTACATACAGGAAAAACATCCATACACATAAAATAGCAAAATATAAGTTGCTTAAAAAATATTACCACAAACACACACCACACATGCCGCCTGCCCCACAAAAAGAAACAATTTTGATTTTTGTTTTTGTTTTGTCAAGACAGGGTTTCTCTGTGTAGTTTTGGTGCCTGTCCTGGATCTTGCTCTGTAGACCAGGTAGCCTTGAACTCACAGAGATCAGCATGCCTCGGGCTCCCGAGTGCTGGGATTAAAGGTGTGTGCCATCACTGCCCAGCACAATTTTGATTTTTATTGACTTGTTTTTTTATGTTAGTTGTTTGAGACTTGATTGGATTGAGAGATGCCTAGAAGATTTGTTAAGTACACTTCCACATAAATGAGGTGTTTTCTAGAGCTAAGCAGATCTAAAAGGCTCTGAGGAATCAATGGCTTAACCCACTGATGGACACAAACCCTGAGGAGACTGTGGAAGGCAGGTCATGGAAGCCTAGAAGACACAGCCTTTAGAAGGATGTCTTTACTGGTGTCGCTAGCCCTGGTTGCACGCTACGGTCACCGCGGTATTTGACGGACAGGAGGCTGGAAGAGTGAGACCTCTGATCAGGAACCACAACGGTCCTTCCTGTTTTAAATTCTTCCCTCAGGTACTGTCCCAGCGGTGAGTTTTGACTCAGATTGTTCGCTCAGGCATGTGTCTCATTCCAGCCAAAGCTGGCGTGGCACTCACCATACGGGGTGCTCAGGCCTTGAACGCTCCATCTTCATGCTTAAGTCTCATGTGTGCTGAGATTGCAGCGTGAGCTTTGATTTCTACCCTATTCACTTCTTGTTTTTAATTTCTTTGGGTTTAATTGGCTTTTAATTTCTGTAGATGGCTTCTTAGATCATTGGCATTCTTGTTTTCTTTTCTCAAATTAAAATTTGTTGTTATTATTATCACTATTATTACTGCTGTGTATGTGTGTAATAGTGTGTGTGTCGGAGGGTATATTCTGTATATGCGAGCACATGTGTACCATGGTGGGCGGGTGGAGGTCAGAGGACAGCTTCCAGGACTCTGTTCTCCCACTCTACCATATAGACCCCAGGCTTGAACTTAAGTTGTCAGGTTTGGTGGGAACCAAACAGCTGGGCCTTTTTTTGTTTGTTTGTTTTTCTGTTTTTTTTTTTTTTTTTTTTTTTTTTTTTTTTTTTTTTTTTTTTTTTTTTTTCGAGACAGGGTTTCTCTGTGTAGCTTTGGAGCCTGTCCTGGAACTCACTCTGTAGACCAGGCTGGCCTCAAACTCACAGAGATCCGCCTGGCTCTGCCTCTCGAGTGCTGGGATTAACGGCGTGCGCCACCACCGCCCAGCAGTTGGGCCATCTTGGTGGCCCCAGACAACACATTGTAAATGATTTCATCCCTTCTACCCCGACTCAGTGCCAGGTGGCTCCCTGTTGAGCGGGCCACCACGCCCCAGAAGTGAGAAGGGGACAGGGCCTGCTCACAGGCAGATGCTGACCTCCACGATGTCCAGCAGCTCTAGGCGGTCGATGCAGCCATTCCGGTCCTTGTCATAGATCTTGAAGGTCCACTTGAGCTTGTGCTCCAGGGTACCCCTCAGCACGAGGTTCAGGGCTGCCACGTACTCCAGGAAGTCAATGGTGTTGTCCTGCATTGAGTGTGGACAGTGTCGAGGCCCAGATCCCCAGCCTCTCCTCCCCAGGGTGTGAGTCCTGTTGACAGGATGTCCCCAGACCCAGTGTTCCCTCTCCCTGCACACCAGAGGCCTCTCTGTCCCTGTGCATGCTGTTCCTCACCCTGGGACCCTGCTCATTCTCTGCCTCGCCCTTCCATGCAGCTGGGATGGCAGACCCATGCCACCAGGGCTAGAGAACTGCTCTTCACTTGTCCAGAGTTTTCCATTCTTAGAGTATTATCTCCCAACATAATTCAGTTTCCACACTGACCCCCATGCTTTAGGAGGCACACTCTGGCACAGCTCCTTCCTGGTGTAGCCTCCTCCCCTGTGAGGTCATAGAAACTCTGGGACGGACCATTTCTGGGACACCTCTGGCTGGGGTTAATCTCATCTATTCATGGGTCAGCAACAATTACCCACGGTAGCCTGAGATGGATGGAAACACCCATACCCTCAGCGCAGGCTGGAGGCACCTGGGAGATTAACTTCCCTGGCTTGGCTGCGGGGTGCACTGACCCTGCAGCTCTCACACAGGAAGTTCAAACTGGTGCCTGTGCTAGGGCCAGTCCAGACCACACAGTCTCGAAAGGTCAGCAAGCAAACAGAAGGAATCCTGACTAGCAAAAGAGACGGCTTCAGCTACCCTTACATTTTTTTTGTAGATTTATATTTATTTTGTTTTACACGTATGACTGTTTTGCCTGCATGTGTATATGTATATCATGTGTGTGTCTGGTGCCCATGGAGGTCAGAAGAGGGCACTGGGTCACATGGAACGGTTGTGAGCCACCATGTGGGTGCTGGGATCAAGCCTGGGTCCACTGAACTTCCAGCCTCCATCTTCCTTTTTCAAAACTCCATCCCCAGGCTACACTCAGGAGGGGTGTTGCAAGAGAGAGGAGGGGCAGAGATAGGAGGCTGAGGCAGGGGGATCTCAAGTTTTAGGCTAGATTGGGCTACCTAGTAAGACCCTGTCTCAAAACAAACAGGCTGGAGAGGTGACTCAGTGGGTAAGAGCACTGGTCCTTGCAGTGGATCCAGGTTCAGTTCCCAGCATCCACAGGGCAGTGTACAACATCTACAACTCCGGTTCTAGAGAATCAGATGCCCTCTGACCTCCGTGGGCACCAGGTACATGCTGCACTACATATGTAGACATGCAGGCAAAGCGCTCATATACATAACATAAAATAGATCTCAAAATAGCAACAAAACCCCAGTCCTCTAGGTAGGAGCACTGGACCAGGAATTAAGACGCCCGAGTGAGTACTTAACCTTGGACAAATGGCTCACTTTCTTGGGTTGGATGTGTTGGTGTGAAACAGGGTCTGTCTGTGTGGTCAGTGTTGGCCACACCTAGCTGTCAATGCACCCCCTTTCACCCCAGTTTTCTCATCATTTAATTGGGACAAAAAACCACACCCCTCCTACAGCTTTAAGAAGAGGAGGTGGACCTGCGAGGTCGGAAGTTGGCTCTGTGCCCTGTGGGTCTCATGGCTGATCTCAACAGAAGAGGTCCCATCACATTGCAACGGCTGAGCCCACCCTCTGAGTGGGGCTAAGGGCCTTAGACCTCGAGTGGCATTCCCACCAAGTCAGCTTGGCACAAGTTCTTCTGCATGACACTTTCTTCAGATCACCTGTGTGTCCCCTCAATTCAGGGAGCCAAAATAGTCTTTACTCCATACTACAGACCGCAGGGGCTCGGGCAGTGGTGGCACACGCCTTTAATCCCAGCACTCAGGAGGCTGAGGCAGGTGGAGCTCTGTGAGTTCGAGGCCAGTCTGGTCTATCGAAGAGTTCCAGGACAGTCAAGACTAGATAGTGAAACCCTGTCTCAAACAAAAATCAAAATAACACAACACAGCAAAAAGGACCTCAGGACACTGAACTAGATAACCTTTAAAAATCACGTCCTTTTTTTTTTCCATATAATTCTTTCTTTCTTTTTTAAAAAAATAATTTACTTATTTTTATTTTATGTACATTGGTATTTTGCTTGCATGTACGTCTGTGTGAGGGAGTCGGATCCCCTGGAACTGGAGTTACAGACAGTTGTGAGCTGCCATGTGGGTGCTGGGAACTGAACCTGGGTCCTCTGCAAGAGCAGCAAGTGCTCTTAACCACTGAGCCACGTCTCCAGTCCCTGAATTAAAATACATATTTGAAGCAAAGCTAGAGTTGAAGAGAATTTGATACAGATTTTACATACTAGGGTTGAGAGAGAGAAAGACAACTTGGGAAGAAAATAAGAGACACTAAGAACGTGGCTCTGGGCTTCTCGAAGGAGAGGAGCAATGGATTACATTAAGATTGGACCTGGGAGAAGGCTCAGTCCGTAAAGAGATCGCCATGCAAGCATGAAGCCCTTCCCTAGCACCTACACAAAGGCTGAGCAGGGGCCGGCCGGGGCGGCGAGAGACCGCATCAGCCAAGGGCAGGCACTTCCCCACCACCTGTAACTACAGTTCCAGGGGATCCACTGCCCTCTTCTGGTCACCACGGGCACTGCACTCATGTGCACAAACCCTCACACAGTTTAAAATTCAGTAGAACTTTGAAAAGAAAACACGGAGTGTAGTGGCATCTACTTGCTGTTGCTGAGAGAGTGGATACAGCAGGATTTCTGGGCTTACTGACCAACCAGCTTATCCTCATCAGTGAGCTCCAGGCCGATGAGAGGTGGTGCCAAAAACAAGATGGGCGCCTCCTAGGAAATGACACCTGAGATCCATCTCTGGCCTCCATATGCACACAAATGTACCTCCCGTCCATAAACACATGAATACAAACACACATACATACAAATTATAAGGCCCGATTACCACGTGTTTATTATGTAATTTAGTATCTTTTAGCTGCTGGTGCCATTGGAGGGCTTAAAGAAACTCTGGAACTTGATTCACGCAGTCCCCCGTATCTTAGAGTTGAAAGGGGGAGCTGGAGAGAAGACTCAGCAGTTAGAGCATTTAACTGGTGTATCAGAGGACTGGCGTTTTTCTGGATCCCAGTACCCACACTGGGCAGCTTATAAACACCTATAACTCTAGCTCTAAGGTATCTGATGCCCCTTTCTGGCCTCCACAGGTACGTGCACACACACACACACACACACACACACACACACACACACACACACATGCACACACACACACACGCACGCACGCACGCGCACACATGTACAGTTAATCTTTTTTTTTTTAAGAGTTAAAAGGGACTTTGGGAACTACCCACCCACCTCCCAGTCAGTGTGAAGCCCCCTCCACCCTCCACAACAGAGAAGAACCGAGGGGCCTCCGTCTGAAGGACCCTAGCAAGGGGCGCTCTTCGTCTGTGCTAAGATGGCTTTGGGACATCTCAGCTCCCTGCATTAAGAGCATCAGGGACTCTACGGGGGTGACAAACTGCCCCTTTGCTGCAGCTCCTGACTCAAAATGCCCAGGCTGTGTGCCAGTGACCCTCGGCTCTCAGGGAGAGGATGCAGAGAGCCCAGGAGAAGAAGGGAGAGGGACACATGATGGCAGAGAGGAGTCGGGGGAATGGCGGGACAGAAAGGGCGCAGGGCACGGAGGGTCTCCTCTGAGGGCTCAAGGATGGGAAGGGCACCGGGTGCACTGGTCACGAGTCCCCTGCAGGGAGGACTCCTTACCCCCGTTCTTGTCGAAGGCTCGGAACATGCCCTCCACGTACTGGGTGGCCTCCTCATTGCCCGTGACCTTGAAGAAGCGTTTAAACTCGTGCATGAAGAGGGTCCCACTGGGACACTCCACCACAAACTTCTTGTACCACTCCTGCAGCTCTGCCACGTCCATCTCCCCGGCAGCCTCCGCCTCCTCCCAGCTAAACTGCTGCCCCATCTCGGCTCCTCGAAGGCCTCGGCTGACCTTAGGCTCCGGCCCCTCGCTTCCGTCGCCTTGGTTCTACCAGCGCTTTCATTGTCTCGGGGAAACTGAACTTGATTGGTAGTGAAGGACCTCCAGAAGGGGGGCAGGCCGGGCCAGCTTAGCTGTGTAAGACCATTAGAAGATTCCCCTGTGTCTGACCTCCATATGGCTAAGCTTCCTCAGCCTCCCCTTCCACAAGTCCGATGAGGCTGTGAGCGTAAGAGCCCAGCGGGTTTCTCAGTCTCTCCAGTGTCTGTGGCTCCCTCACAGGCCATGCCTGAATCTGGAAGTTTTCATTTTCCAGCTTAAAGGACAAATGCTTCTCTCCAGTCATCACTCAAGCTCTGAACTCTCTCTTTCCCTCTCAAGCACTAACGACCGGCAGGATCTGGGAGTGTGGGGCTAAAGTATCTTTGAGTGTCTTATATTGAAGGCCACGTGAACCTCCTTTAGAAGCAGTTACATATTCACGCTGTTGACCAAGTATGTGTTCATTACATATTGAATCGATTACATATTCATTGTACGAGAGGCAGGGGGATCTTGAGTTCAGAACCACTCTGGGCTGCCCTGTTGACACAGGAAGACACCCCTGTGTCAACAACAAAACAATCAAATTATATATTTATGCTATCTTTTAGATTTTATTTATTTTTTGAGACAGGTTCTCACATTGTAGCTCTGGCTGTCCTAGAACTTACTCTGTAAACCAGAATGGCCCTGAACTCACAGAGATCCACCTGCCTCTGCCTCAAGTGCTGGGGTTAAAGGTGTAGACTACCATGCTTGGCTGCATTTTATTTTTATTTTGTGTGAGCAGGTGTTTGTTTGTATGTATGCACGTATGTATCACATGAATGCAGTGTTTCATAGAGGTCAGAAGGTGTCGGTTCCCCTAGATGTGGAGTTACATTCATGGTGAGCCACCACGTTGGGTGCTGGGAACTGAATCCGGGTCCTCTACAAGAGCAACAAGTGTTTTTAACCAGTGAGCCGTCTCTCCAACGCTTTGGCTTATTTTATTTTTAAAGATTTTTCTTATTTTAAAATTATATATATGTGTGTGTGTGTTGTATATGTGTATGTGTTGTGTTCACGTGAGTGCAGTGCCTATGGAGGCCAGAAGAGGGTGTCAGATCCTCTGGAGATGGAGTTACAGGCAGTTGTGAACCACCCAACACAGGTGTCGAAGTCTGAGCTCAGGTCTCTACAAGAGCAGCATAAGCTCTTAACCACTGAGCCATCCCTCCAGCCCACCAGAACCTATTTATTTACTTACTTACTTACTTACTTACTTAACTTACTTACTTACTTACTTTATTTATTTATTTATTTATTAAAAAGTTTTTTTCATTTTACATACCAATCCCAGTTCCCTCTCCCTCCCCTTCTCCCACCCCCTCAATTCCCCCCATCCCACCCCTCATCCACTACTCAGAGAGGGTAAGGCCTCCCTTGGGGAGTCAACAAAGTCTGGCATACTAAGTTGAGGCAGGATCAACAACCCCCACCCCCCCACCCCCCGTGTCAAGGCTGAAACAACAGGGCATCCCACCCTGGGGAGTGTGTTCAAAAAGTCATTTCATGCACCTGGGATGAGTCCTGGTTCCACTGCCAGGGGCTCCCCAGACAGATCTAGCACATAACTGTCACCCACATTCAGAGGGCCTAGTCACACCTATTTTTTTAAGTGCACACTTGCGGTTCCACCGTGGAAGGGAGGCTCGGGCCAGAGCTCATCTCCAGCGATCTGTGCCAGCTGACACCCCAGTTTCTCTGAGCCTCACCACTCAGCCCCAGTGTAGGACCTTCCGCTGTCTCCCTTTCACGGTCTAGTGAAGTTTTCTCCCACATCCCACATTCCTCTGGGTCTGAGGCTAGTGCTCTCCTCATATCCCACTGTTCCTTCAATGGCTCCTTTTCTCCCTCAGACTGTCTGTTCCAGGGCTGGAGAGATGACTCAGTGGTCAAGAGTCCTTTCTACTCTTCCAGAGAGACTGGGTTCGGCTCCCAATACCCACACTGAGCGCTCACAACTGCCTGTGATTCCAGTTCTAGGGGATCCAACGCCCTCTTCTGGCCTCTGCAGGTATCTGCAGCCACATGGTGCACATACAGGCCAGCACATGCACATAAATAAAAATAAAAATTTTAAGTGCTTGTCCCTTTGAGGCCATGTCCTGCTCTGCTTTACTCTTCCTTGTTACTGTCCTTCAAGAGTAATGCCACACTTGTCCCCAGGCGGCGTGTCCATGATGTCAACAGCCACGTGGATGACTGACCATCCATCCACACCAGCTCACAAATTCTTGGCCTCCTTAGCGGTTTTTTGTTGTTGTCTATTTAGCTCATTAATTTGTGTCTGTGTGAGCACAGGCACATGTGTACCACACTGTGCATGCGGAGGTCAGAGGGCATTTCCAGGAATCTCCTTCTACCTTGTTGAGCCAAGGTCTCTCTTGTTTCTGCTGCTCTGCTTCCTACTCCTGCAAATGTCTGGATGATTCTCCTGTCTCTATCTCCCATCAAACAGTGTGAGCGCCGGGCTGCAGGTGCACACCACCACGTCCAGCTTTTCCTGTGGGTTCCAGGGACTGATCTCGAATCATCAGCAACTGATACGTTTGCCTCCTGAGTTATCTTCCTGCCCTCCACCTGCTAAATAGTAACAAGCATCACCACCTCTCCGGTTCACCCGTGGTCCAAACAGTAGCAGCCTCTGGGAATTTGTTACATACAGAATTTCCCAGGTGTCCACTCCTAGTGAGCTGACTCAGGCACCTTGGGGTGCGGCACAGCACTGTTCAGAAAGCCCTGCAGGGCTCCCGAACACAGCGGAGTTTGAAAGCACTGGGCCTTGCCCTGACCAGTTTCTCTGCTGTCTCTGAAAGTCAGCCATCTTGTTGGTATTTCCTCCCCTTCCAGTTCATTTACATTAACTCCATCACTCCAGTAATTCACCAACAGGACGACACTTGCAGGCTGCCGATCCAGCGTTTTCACCCTGTCATTGCTCATGTCCTTTTCCTCACAGCTCAGCACGCTCTCAGTTCCCCACGTGGAACTCTGACCTCCCAGCTAACCCTCGCCTGGCCCAGCCCTGCCTATGCCCTAACCCTGGCCTGCACCTAGGAGGCTGAGAGCTGCTGGAGCACCAGGCAGTCTGCATCCCGTCGCCCTAGGCATGCTTCCCCAGTGAAGTCACACCCCCTCAAGGTGACTGTCCACACACTCCCCACTAATCCCCGAGACCCTAACCCTCGCTTGAATTTGGTGTCTGTGGAGGGAACTGGGACGTGAAGATGGATGAGGACAGGGGCTGGAGTGTATAGGCGCCATGTGAATGGGAAGCTGCAGCTTTAAAGCAAGAGAGCAGTGGGTATGACTCACTCTCTAGAACACACTGCTCTGAGAGTGGGGAGTGGTGACTCAGGCCGTAATCCCAGCCCTTAGGAGGTTTAGGCATGAGGGCTTGGAGTTCTGGGCCAGCCTGGACTATATAGCAAGGCTATGCCTCAAGAGAAAAAGGAATGAACAGGGGCTGAAGAGACGGGTCAGTGGGAACAGAGGACCTGGGTTCAGTTCCTGGCACCCATGTGGTGGCTCATGTCCACCTATGATTTCAGTTCCAGGGACTCCAACCCTCTCCTCCAGCTTCCTTGGGCATGGCATGCATGTAGTGCAAAGACATAAATGGAGGTAAACACTTATACACATAAAAGATAAACCTTCAAAAATTAATTATAAGAAGAAACAAATTGTATGTGGGCCTGTTGGCAGACTATAATTCTAGCCACTTAGGAGGCAGGCACAGAAAATGTATGCTCGAGGCCTTAGTGAGACCCTTGTGTGTGTGTGTGTGTGTGTGTGTGTGTGTGTGTGTGTGTGTGTGTGTGTGAGAGAGAGAGAGAGAGAGAGAGAGAGAGAGAGAGAGAGAGAGAGTGTGAGCACACAGGCCTACTTAGCAGTAAGCACTTGCCCAGCATGTATGAAGTTCAATCCCCAGCATCCAGGGGGAAGAAAAATTAATTCTATGAATGAAACACAACTTGACGTAGTCTCTGGCTGAGGGATCACAAATTGGTTGGGTTTTCACGTGGGCCAGTTGCCCATGACCTGCCCTATAAATACCGCTGACCTAGCTGACCTATGAGGTATAAATATATCACTTTAAAGAAGATTAAGAATCCACAGCAGGGAAGGAGAGCTTGAAGGGGTAACAACAGTAGGATTTAAAGAGGGCAGAGCTCAGCACGGAGCAGGGCATTTGCAGAGAGCCCTAGACAGCAGGCAGCCCGCTGGGCTGCTCGTGTGCACCAGCGAGGTGCGGAGTCCACTGACCCCCGCCAGGCCCGGCTGAAGCCCTGCCATAGTTCCCATGCTGCCGTCCTTCTCACACAACACAGCCCGCTGCCTTGCCGAGGCCCCAACACTGGGCTGTCCCCTCACTCTTGGCCTGTGCCAGCATCGGGCCCACCACACCACTGTGTGTCTGCTCCCTTTGCATACATTATTTATTCCTTAGGACCCCCTTCCCCCAATCTTTTTTTTTTCCAAGACAGGGTTTCTCTGTGTAGTTTTGGTGACTGTCCTGGATCCGGCTCTGTAAACCAGGCTGGCCTCGAACTCACAGAGATCCACCTGGCTCTGCCTTCCGTGTGCTGGGATTAAAGGGATGCGCCACACTGCCTGGCTCCCCCAGTCAGTCTTTTAATGAGAAAAAGGAACTGTGGAAAGGGAACTGGAAATAAGGTCTGAATATACTGAAATTGACATGGACATTCGAGTTCTTCAAAGGCTCTTTTTGAAAATCCTGTGAGTGTGTGGGTGCACATGCATGCCATTACACCTGTGTGGAAGTGAGAGGGAATTTGGGGAGTTCTTTCTTTCCGCCATGGGGATTCCAGGGATCGAACTCGGTTACCGTGCTTGGCTGGTTTTCATGCTTGGCTGAACCATCTTGTGGGCCAGTACAGTAGGGGTTTTCTTATTTTGTAAGACAAGGCTGTACTATGTAGCCGAAGCTGTTTGGTGGGTGTGTGTGTGTGTGTGCGCGCACGCTTGTGTACAACTGCACGGGTGGCGGTCAGAGGACACAGCCTTCTGCAGTTGGTTCTCTCCATCCACCATGCCGGTTCCAGGAACCAAACTCAACTTGTCAGGTTGAGGTGGCAAGAGCCTTTACCTGTTGACATCTCAGTGGTCCACAGCCTCTTTTCTTTCTGTCTCTCTCTCTCTCTCTCTCTCTCTCTCTCTCTCTCTCTCTCTCTCTCTCTCTCTCTTCTTCTTCTTCTTCTTCTTCTTCCTTCCTTTCTTCTTCTTCTTCTTCTTCTTTTTTTTTTTTTTAGGCAGGGTTTCTCTGTGTAGCCCTGGCTGTTCTGGAACTCGCTCTGTAGACCAGGAAGACTTGGAACTCACAGAGATCTGCCTGCCTCTGCCTCCCAAGTGCTGGGCTTAAAGGTGTGTGCCACCATGCTTGACTACAGTCTCTCTCTCTCCCTGTCTCCCTCTCTCAAGATGGGTTTCACTGTAGCTCAGGCAGCCTTAGACGTCCTCAGCCTCCTCAGGGCTGGGGTCACAGGTGTGAGTCACCAGTCACAGCCCCTTCAGGTCCTGACTTTGTCCCCGTCCCTCACCTGAACTTCAATCAATTTCACCGCTTCTTGCCCCAGGTTCAGGCACAGCTCTTCAAGGCTTGGCTCTCTGTTGTAAAGGGTTAACGGCAGCATCTGCTTTATTGTTACTGTAAATCAGATGGCACCTGTGTATGAGGCCGCCCGGGAGAGACTGGGCATGGCATGGGGTCTATAGGGCATGCCACATGAGTCCCATCTAGCCAGCTCTAAGTGGCTCTCTCTCCGTCTCTTCTGGGTGTCTCTTAACCCAACACACAAGCATCACACCGCTGCCCCAGTGCTGCCGCTGCCAGCTAACACATGCCTACCATGAGCCCAGCTCTACCAAGCTGCTTTGTCTAGACCAGTGCACCAAGCTTAATAAGTAGGTAGTTTCCTACATCCCACTCCAGAGTAAGCTCAGGCTGTGGTAGGATTAAGTATTCTGCCTGGGTTTACAGCACCTTTTGTGAACTCTTAGGTGGTACGTCTGTTTTACTCCAAAGTCCATGTTCCTCTACTATTAGTGGAGGGACACTCATCAACAGATTAACGGTCAGCTGACTAACGGGTTCAGGCTGCTTCAGGCCCCCACTGTGGCTTTCCTCTTGGGCTGGACACATCCGTGTATGTGGAGGACAGGGCAGAAGCTGGGTCTCCTCCTCAGCTGCTCTCCAGGTTTCTTCCATGTGTACATGTTTATATGTATGTGAGCACACGCTTATGAGTGTGCATGCACAGGATGGATGTGTGTGTATGTGGAGGCCAGAGGTTTACACAGGAAATCACCCTCAGCTGATCTGCCTTGCTCACTGGGCATCGTCTCTCAGAGCTCACTGACTCGGCTCTTCTCACCAGGCAGCATGGTGGGGGAGCTGGTCTCCTTCTGAGGCTGAATTACAGGTGGGTCGCCATGCCAACCTGGTATTTACATCAGTTCTTGTGCTTACATGGTACGCATTTAACCACTGAGCCATCTCCCCTGCCCCTCTGCCTTATCTTTTGAGACAGGCTCTCTCACTGAGCCTGGAGTCTGCCCAGTCAGCTAGACTGGCTGGCAGCAAGTCCATTTCCCCAGGGCTGGGATCGGAGAAATGCACCACTGTGCCAGCTTTTTATATGGGCTCTGGGGGACTGCGGTCAGCTGTATCTTTATCTTAAAGTGCGATTTTAAATTTTCATTTCTATTTAGTGTGTTTGGACATGCACATGCACAGGTCAGAGGACACTTCCAGGGGCAGTTCTCTCCTTCCGGGTGGGTTCTGGGGGGTGAACTGGGGTGCAGACGCTGCAGTAGTCTTATCCGGTCCACAACTGCCGGCTCAAGATCTGGCTGTGTATGACTGAACTAAGTAACTTGACTCATGGGTGTTTGTCCGAAAACAGCTGAAGTGGATGTACACCCATGAAGTGGTTCGTGAGGACCGGTCCTTGGTGGCGAGCATTTATCTATTCTGTTTTTACTGTCTATAGAAGGAAAAGCCCCCGAATCTTAGTGGGTCCTGATTTCTTTTACTCCATCTTTTAGATCCAAGTGTGTCAGGGCGCTGTTCTGCCAGACCCAGCACCAGCTCCGCTCCTGCCTGAGCGCTAGCTCCTAATCCTGAGCTTTACTCCTGCATAAGCACACTTCAGGCTTACCTTGTGAATGGCAGCCAGCACCTGAGTGGAAGGTCACAGGCGGGCGGCGGGGCTGTAGTTCTTTCTGTGGTGATGGCAGTCCGGCAGTATGTACTCAGAGCACGGACACCTGCTATTAGGTCAGGAATTCAGTGTACAGGACAGAGAAGTGAAGGAAACCCACAGGACACAGGCCTCCGTATGCTTTAAAAGAAGCCTTCTCCGATGTGTGTGTGTGTGTGTGTGTGTGTGTGTGTGTGTGTGTGTGTGTGCCATGCCAACCACTCTCTACTTATCAAGCCAAAAAAAAAGAAGCGCAAAGATTTCAGTGCAGTGGAGTCTTGCCTCACCCTGGGCTTTACATGCAATTGAATCTCACAGATGTGCAGGTATCTTCAGACAAAGCAGGAACACCTATCAAACAAGAACGCCATCTGCAAGGGACAGAGAGAGGTACTTACTTGCACCTACCAGTACTTGCAAGTCACTGGATCCAGTGAGTCACTGGTATTGACCACAGTTCTCAGGGCAAAGTGCACTGCACAGGAGCTTGGTGAATGAATCGCAGGGGAGATGAAATGATGCTAAATTCCTTGAAAGAACAAACTCTCTACAGTGGCCATGGGCAGTGGCTCTGTGAGTCCCTGGGTTCAAGACTCCTGTGTGTCACAATGTACATTCAGTTTCTGAAACAGCACTGCCATCAGGTCACTTGTTGACTGCACCTCTGGGCAGCACAGAGGAAAAGGCCGAACTTCTAAGCGCTCAGCAGTCCATGAACCACAGGTTGTTCTGGGAACTTCAAAATAAAAACGTGGGTGAAAATTATATCATTCATTTTCTATTGAATGAACAAGTAAACATTTAAAATTAGGCCAAACGAGCTGGGCATGGTGGAGCATTCCTTTAATCCCAGTATTTGGGAGGCAGAGGCAGGAGGATCTCTGTGAGCTTGAGAAATAAAAATGAATGAATAAATAAATAAAAACAATAATACAGTAAAATCAGCACAGGTAGTCAGTGGCAACTATGTAAGTGTGTACATCTGGATAGTTTATTTCAAGTTATACAGAAGTCTGCTAATGTTGTTCAAACCAGAACAGAAGCAATGTCAGGTAGAAAAGAACAGATACAGTGTTTCTTCAGTCTGCCGTGAAGGCTTCAGTGCTTGAGGAGTCAACAGAGCAGGTCAGGGGGGCCTGACTTGTCCTCAGCTGGAGCTAGTCCATGGCACTCACCCCGGGCCTGCTCCGTTCCGGTCCAGGCCCAGGTGGCATCCCCAGGCTATGACTTGCTTTCTTCTTTCTCCTCAGTGAGTGTTTCCCACATTGGCTCCTTGATATGTTCTGGCAACTGCTGTATCTGTGTCTAAAACCAGAAACAGACCCAGCTGGAATACAGTGTGGACTTTGAAATGGACTCTGCCTACAACCAGATCTATTGACCTGCCACATCCTCCTGCTTCTCACTGATCCCCTGACTTCGAGACCTTCAAGGAGGGGAGGGAGCATAAAGCATGGTGCATAAGTTGTCTCATGCCCAGTGACCTCTGGGGGGCTGTCCTGTGGTCCTCAAGCCTAAACAACTGTTGGAGAGACTTCCACGGTGGCTCAATGAGGACGTGGGTGGTGGTGGGGTGGGCCTAACTCTGTTCCCAGGGTGCCACAGGCCCTCACCCCCACAGCTAGGACAAGGCTGTATAGTAAAACAACCCAGCTGGCCCTCTTGAGGCAGGAATTTAAGCCTTACCTTTGTTACTTCCATGGCAACCCCTTCGGGTAGGTTCCGCTGGATATATTCCAAGTAGACGTTGGCTGTGCACCCAGTCAGGTGTTTTAACTAAAACGGAAATATGAAGACGTCCTGACACAATGCAGGTCACAGATCTTTGAGTTCTCTGTCCCTGTCACTCTCCACCATGCTCCCTCCAGTGATGAAGCCTGTTCTAAGAGATCTTACACAGAATCTCATTTTAAAACATACAGGAGGCTGGAGAGATGGCTTAGTAGTTACAAGCCCTGGCTGCTCTTGCAGAGGACGCAGGTTCAATTCCCAGCATTCACACAATGCCTCACAACCACCTGTAACTCCAGTTTCAGGGGATCCAATTCCCGCTTCTCACCTCTGCTGGCTGTGGGCACATGTGACGCATAGACATCCATGCAGGCAGACCCCGTACACAAAAAATGAAGAAAGCTAAAGAGGGTTTGGTTGTCGTTGTTCTCACATGTAGGAGCCAACAAGATGGCTCAGTGGGTGAGGGCAGAGCCCTCGAAGCCTGAGAACCTGACTACAATCCCCGGCACTCAGCGTGGTCAAAGGAGAGGACCCGCACCACGAGCTATCCTCTGACCTCCACACATGGGGTGCCGCATGTGCCCCTCTCCCCACAGATAAATGTTTTTGTTTATTTTTTATTTTTCAAGACAGGGTTTCTCTGTGTAGTCCTGGCTGTTCTGGAACTCATAGACCAGGCTGGCCTTGAACTCAGAGATCTACCTGCCTCTGCCTCCCCAGCGCTGGGATTAAAGGTGTGCGCCATCACTACTCAGCACAAATACATAAATGTCAAAAAAAAAAGAGAAAAGTATCGATGCCCTGACTGAACCTGATGAAGGGCTTTACGTTCAGCTACGTGCTGGGTAAAGGTTTTGGGTGTCGCACAGTTGCAGACGGGCTGACTGAACCCACCTCCAAACATCTGTAGAGCGTCCTCATCTCATACTGAACTCTGTGCTTCTTAAAGATGTGCACCGACTTGAGCAGAGTGAATCGCTCTATTTTCCTTGGCGGTTCGTGTCTGAAATGAACGGACAGGACAAATGTCAGCTCAGTGATGTCCCACGTGAGTCACTGCTACCAAAGCCTCGGTCTGCAGCTTTGCAGGTCAGACCCACTCAATTACAGGCACTGACTGCCACTTACTGACTCCAATTGTCAAGCCTCATCTCTAACAGATGCTTTCACAAATCTCAGGCCAAAATAAACACTGCAGATAGAAAGAAGAATCTTGCCCACAGTCCCATCAAGCAGTGCCACTCAAGAATGAGCACGCACACACACACACACACAGGCCATCTGATCCTTCCTAAGGCCCTCCCTCACACACCAAGCATGCCAGTTATGAAGAGTGGCAACAGTGTGGACATAATTGCAATGTCTGCTGTGTTAGGGTAATTTATGGATACACTGACAATCCCAGAACAGTCTGTTTTGGGAAACAATTTAGTCCTTTGTTTGTGCTACAAGGACAGGCTGCCAGGGCCTCAGACAGCCCCGCTCAACAGCAGAAGGGGCGGGTGCCCAGAGGCAGTTCCATGTACCCTGCAGTCACTTCAGGAGCTCATAAGCGCATCTTACTTGAGGCTCCCAGGGAGGTGGTGTTGCTCAGGATGGCTGCACATAATGGAGGTGTTAGCCAATGAAGCATCATGGCCAGAGTCTAAACGGAGAAGTGCCTCAGAGCCTCCTCTCAGGGAGATCCCAGACAGAAGGCTTCCAGGGCTTACTTACATTAGTGCAATGTCTAGACATGGTTTCTCTAATTTTCCTTGTTTCCTCATTCTAGTACTTAACAATTCTAGCAGACACAAAGTGATAGTACTTTTCAAGATGATCAGGACAAGCTTCAACTTTACCCACAAATTTATCCTATTTTACAAGTTCAGACCTATCTGGGATCACAGTCAGGTTCCTGGCTAATCACCCAATGGCAGACAACAAGTCAGATTAGGAAAGGTCATACTCACACGTTAATAGAAATGCCAAGTTCTTTAGCAGCGAGAACAGCAAAATACTCATAACTGTCTAGTACAGCCTTGTCGTGGGCTTTCACTAAGATGGACAGGCGTTTATACAATGTGTCTGGCTCACTGGAAGTGCTTATCTGAAATAAAAGAGAGAAGTTTTGGTTTTGGTTCTTGTAATATTTATTACCAGCAAATTTAACATATTACTGATTGAACGACTTCAGAATTTACTAATAAATGAGAAAAATAACAAGCAATGTTTGAAAACTACTAGCTTTACTACTTCCAAGTCACACCCATCTGCCAAAAGACCTTCCAAACCGGTCAAAATCTACTGAGAATCAAACAACCTTCAAGGTTACTACAAAATCACCAGGAATGTTCCAAATTAATTATTACTGAGCCCCAGATTCTGGTAAGAAAGGACTCAGGGTCTGCTAACAGATGACCTGGGTAGGAGGCTGGGCCTGAAGAGCTATCTTCTGGCGGCTGGATAGAGAGAGAACTGTACGATTTCCTGGCTCTCCCGTGTACTCACGTTGAAGGTAGGGTAATGACACCTGTGCTGAAGCTCGCAGCATTTCCGTGACGAAAAGCTACGAAGACACCAGTTAAAGTGCTTATAAATGTTAAACACGGCTACACAACTGCTAAACACTGTAATCTTTACACAAAGCCCGGCTAGCTCTATTCACCCCTTTTTATTAGGATTTATTCATGTATGGTTGGCCTGTCTTCACACAGAAATTATTCATGTCTAATTAAAATGTTATGACACTAGCTGGACCTTCCACACTAATACCTAAAGACCTTAGAAATAATGGGCTTGACATTTCTGACTATCTTCCAAGAGGTGAATTATCTTCATTTCCTTCACCCATTAAACTGGTAAATGTTATTACTAATCAAGTGAGTCAGAGTTAAATTACTTCACCCCTGAAAAGAGAGCTACTTAGTAAACAGAAAGGCAGACATCTATTCTCAATTATTCCAAATAAGATGGTTGGAAAAACAGAATTAACTATCTTTACATCAAAATTGGTCCTAAGATGTGTTCTGTTTGATTCGTGCAGGGTTTATTTATTTAAATTCTTGTGGTATCAGAGAGTTCTAGGCAAGAACTCTACTACTGAGCTAGCCTCAAGCTTCCCTATTGGCTTTTAAAGCTATTGTGAATTTGCACCAAATCTCAAGAGACTTCTCGAGATGTTTTGTGAGATCATCATTGATTTAGCTTGAAATAGGTAGACATCTAACATTACAAGGTCTGATTTCTCAGAGGTCCTCAAATGACCAGGACAAGTAGTGAGGAGACTGTGTGTGTGTGTGTGTGTGTGGTTTGCGCACACACTCAAGCCCTGGCATGCACGTGAAGGTGGCCCAAGGACAACTTCTCTACTATGTGGGTTCTGGGAAATGAACTCAGGTCAGGTTGATCAAGTGCCCCTACCCACTGAACCACCTTTCTGGTCTTCTAGGTCACTATAGCAAAACATTCGACGTGCACTAACTTGTCTGTGTGCATGCCGTGGCACACGTACGGCGGTCAGAGGACACCTTGCGGGAACGGCTCTCACCTTTTACTGTTCGGGTCCTAGGGCTGCACTCAGGATGTCAGGCTGAGTGGGAAGTGCCGTTACCACTGAGTCAGCTCACCGGCTGGACCATCTATTCTGAAACAGGGTTTCTCACTGAACCTGGAGCTTACTGACTGGGCTAGACTAGCAGGCCAGCAAGCCCCAGGGACTCCTCATCTAGTCCCCCTCAGCACTGGGATTACAAGCACGTGCTGCTGTCCCCAGCTTTTTACGTGTATGCTGGAGATCCAAACTTGGGTTCTCACGCGGTGCTCCAGCCCTCCGTCACTTCTTATACACAGGCATGGCCGTGGAGCACCTGAGCTGGAGACCAGCATTTATACATTGTCTTGGATATCTCTCTTTCTTTTTTTCCAGAGATTTATTTATTTTTTATGTACACTGGGGCTTTGCCTGTGTGAGGATGCATGTCTGTGTGAGGATGCCAGATTCCCTGGAACTGTAGTTACAGAGAGTTGTGAACTGCCAGGCTGTGGAATAATCCTGTCGTACACTGTAAAGATCTGCCACTCCAATTGGTTTAATAAAAAGCTGACCGGCCGATAGCCAGGCAGGAAGAATAGGTGGGTCGACCAAACTAAGGATGCTAGGAAGAAGGGCAGAGTCAGCAGAGTCACCAGCCAGACTGAGAAAAAGCCATGGGTCTTGGGGTAGCACACAGATGAAAAGAAATGGGTTAAGCTGTAAGAGCTAGTTAGTAATAAGCCTGAGCAACTGGCCGAACATTTGTAATTGAGTCTCCTTGTTGGTTATTTGGGAACTGGTGGGCAGCACAGAGAGTTCTACCTACACTGCCATGTGGGCGCTGGGCACTGAACCTGGGTCCTCTGGAAGAGCAGCCAGTGATCTCAACTGCTGAGCCATCTCTCCAGCCCAATATTTCTAATATTTATTAAGTGAATAAAGAAAAAGGAAACAGTTGCACACTGTGGATGAATGATTCCATGTGCCTGAATAAACTATATATATGGACTCACACCAAACTAAAAAGAGTTTTTTTGTCTTGTTTTGTATTTGAGACAGGGTTTCTCTGTGTAGCTTTGGAGCCTGTCCTGGATCTTGCTCTGTAGACCAGGCTGGCCTTGAACTAACAGAAATCCACCTGGTTCTGCCTCCTGAGTGCTGGGATTAAAGGCGTGTGCAACCACTGCCTGGCTTTTGTTTTGTTTTTTAAAAGACAGAAATGGAAGGATTTGGAATTTTTACAACTTTAGAAAAAAAACCCAATGGGCTGTGATGATGCATACCTTTAATCCCAGCACTCAGAAGGCAGAGGCAGGTAGATCTCTAAGTTCAAGGCCAACCTGGTCTACAGAGTGAGTTCCAGGACAGCCAGGGCTACCCAGAGAAACCCTGCCTTGAAAAAAACAAAAGAGAAAAAAAGAAAAAAAATCCAAAGCAAGAGTTAGGAGTAAAGACATATCTGTAACCTTATCACTTAATACTTAATACAAGGCAGGAGGATTAGGAGTTCAAGGTCATCCTTGGCTACATAGCTAGTTTAAGACTAGCCTGGGCTAGACAGCATTCTTGTCTTAAACTCTACAAGGTCACATAGCTACTTGTATATTCCCACTGTGCCAACGATCTGCATCAATGTGAACAGAGCACAGCGAATGCCCAGGCTCAACATTCAAAAGAAAAGACTTGAAGGCTACAGAAAGATTATTTTTCTGTAACATCAAAAGATTCAGCATCGCTAATTAGCGCACTCCTGAATTACGCTAAGAGTAAGAGCACTCATTACCAGTTACCTGGGATAAATGCCACACCCCCTTAGGACTTACTGTGACAGCATGAAAACAGCGCGCACGGAGGGGGGGGGCTCCCAGGGACCTCAGGAGTCCGCAATGTGCATCTGCTGGTGTTCTAGGGTAAAATGGTCAGGTGTGTGGGAAGTAAGCCGGAATGAGATAATCAGGAAAAAAACAGAATGAAATAGTTAATGTAACTCCCTCTGTTGTTGCTGTTTTTTGAGATGGGGTGGCACGTAGCCCAGGCAGTCCTTGAACTTGCTACGTGATTGAGGATCTCTTACCTCTAGCTCCTAAGTGCTGGAGCCAGAGGCCTGCACTGCCATGCCCTGCCGAATGGGAGTTACCCACCGTAGGTTTGATCAAATCCCTTGGAACATCAATGTGCAGGTTTGACAACGGTGCCCACTTCATACTGGTGCTGCTGTGTGGGGAAGAGAGGTCTCAGTCAGACAGCATGGAGCCCGTTTTCTAGCACAATGAGCAGCACATCTAGTCGAATACTTACAGCAGGAGGCCGCCAGTTTGGGCTGAACTGCGCTTAGAACCATTTACAGACAAATTCCCCAGTTCCTAAAAAGAAGGGAGACGCAGGTGTCAGGAACAAAGTTGGTTCCCACAGCACTGGTGATTTCCACTCCAAGTCAGAAGGTGCACGGTGCTCAGTTAAGGGTCTTGATTTTTCAGAGGAAGATACTGGGCATGAAAATGACCAAATTAGATTTCATCAAAAACAAAGTGCTTACTGCTCTTAGGACCCCGGTTCAGTTCCCAGCACCCACAACCTTCTCTAACTCCAGGGCATCTGGTGACCTCTGGCCTCCATGGGCACTCACAATGCATGTGATGCACATCACAATGCATGCGATGCACAGCAAACTCAGATAGATAGGTACACACACAGACAACACTCAGCTAGGCATGATGGTGCATGCCTTTGACTGGAGTACTTGGGAGGTGGAGCAGGGAGATCCCTGAGTTCGAGGACAGCCAGACTGTCTCAGAAACAAAACAGAACAACAAAAATCTTTTAAAATTACATGTCTGTATGATTTAATCTGTTGACAGCTGGAATAACCTTTGCTTGGCTACAGCACCTTGCCTGTAAAGAAACGCAGCACACATCACGCCCATACCCATCATTACTACTGGGCAAGGAGCCCTGACTCAACACTGCCCAAACCCCGTTAGTGAGCGCCCCCTGGTGGAACAGTTTTAGGAGGCAATTGGCACTGTTCAGAACTGTGGTTTCTCATCCACCCAATAATCCTTTAAACTTTCCAGAGATTGAACAATGTAGCCCTGAAAAGCAAAAATAATAATAATAATGATAATAAAATAAATAAATAAAAACACAACAAAGATGGAACTAACAGGGAAGCACAAGTAAGGCTTAGTTAAACAACTAACGGTGCTTTTAAAACAACCTGTTTTCAATGGCCTAGTGATGAATGAACACCTTTAATCCCAGCACTCGGGAGGCAGAAGCAGGAGGATCTGTGAGTCTGGGCCAGCCTGGTCTACAGAGCAAGTGCCAGGACTACACCGAGACCCTGTTTCAAAACAAACAAACCCACCCCCAAACCAGCCCACGCTTCTGCTTCCTTGTTCTCCACTCATGCTGTGAGACACCAGCATCCAATCTGACTTGGCTTACATGCAGGAACAGAAACCAGGCACAATGCAGGAGCATGTGTGATTCCTCACTCCACTCATACAGTAAGGTCTCCTACATCGGTGACCCCAAAACCTAAGAAGCATGATGACTCCCAGTCATATTCATCTCTAAAATATGTTTGTTTGAGACAGGGTTGCACGCAGCACCACCTGGCCTCCAGCCGGATAGATGACAGTGGCCTTGAGCTCCCAATGTTTGCCTTCACCTCCAAGTGTGGGTTGTGAGCCACTGCACCTAGCTTTAGTCTTTGAGGGCTTGGGTGTGTGCAGATCTGGCTGGGAAATGTTTTTCATACAAGTGCAAAGATTTCAGTCTCTAGCATCATATTTTTCTTTAAAAAAGGTCTTCATTTGTATGGGTGTGTCTACATGCATGTATGTGCAAGTGCAAGTGTGTGGAAGCGAGAGAGGAAGCTGTTGGGTGTCATTCTATCCGTCTCTCCCCATGCCCAAACTTGAGTTTTCTTGGCTAGTCTGGAAGCCAGAAAGCTTCAGGAGCCCTCCTATGACCCCTGGTAGGTGGGGTCACAAGTGAGCAGGAAAGCCCTGCTCCTGAAGCTGCATCCCAGTCCTCACAGCTGTGCAGCAAGTGCTCTAAGCCACTGGACCGCCTCTCTTGGCCCCGTATATTAAGACTGGTGGGTATGAAAGTGTGGCTAAGACCTCTCAGGAATCCTTATCACCTTTCAGGAGGTCTGTAACCAAAACTGTTTTCATAATAACACTAGACATGACTCAAGACTTATCTGTTTCCATTCTCTCACAGTGGATGTTTCCAAAGCTGCATGAGTTGTACTGTATAATAAAGGCGGAATGCAGAAACAGACCCGAGAATAAAGCATCAGGCACTTAAACATTACTCTTCATTAAATTTGCTTTTGAAAACCGTCTTTCTAAAGTGTTAACTATTTAACATGTGAAGACTCCGAGGCAGAGGACCTGAGTTCCACTGAAGGCTAAGAATGCAGTTCAGCGGCAGGACCTTTGTTTGGTGTGGGCAAGGCCCTGGGTTCAATCTTTAGCATGAGTTTTTTTTTTTCGTTTTTTGAGACACAAGCTCAGAGAGCCCAGGCTATTTTTGAACTCTGTGTGCAGCTGAGAATGACTTTGAACTTCTGATCCTCTTGCCTCAACCTCTCAAATGCTGGTAGTTCAGTGTGGGCCACCACTTCCTGGTTTATGTGGTGCTGCAGAACCAAACAAGGGCCATCTTTAGGTACATCAGTCAAGCACTCTAGAAACGGAGTTATATTCTCAGGCCCCCTTTTTTTCATTCATTTGTTTTTTGGGGGGTGGTGGTGGTGGTGTTCGAACCAGGGTTTCTCTGTGTAGCCCTGGCTGTCCTGGACCTCGGTCTATAGGATAGGCTGGCCTCGAACTCACAGGGCTCTGCCTGCCTCTGCCTCCGAAGCGCTAGGATGTGTCTATTTTTGGAGACAGTCTCGACATGCAGGTCAGGCTGGTGGCAATCTTCTTCATGCTTTCCGAGCGCTGGTATCACAGTGTGAGCCATCACATCCAGTTCTCGGCTTAATTTTCTAAACCACTAAATGGCCACTGGTGACACTCACGAAGGCTGCGAGGCCAAAGTCCCCGAGCACCGCCTAGTTAAAGTTTTTTTTTTTTTTAATATTTATTTTGCGACAGGATCTCAATACCTATGTAGCCTGGCTGTCCTCGAACTCTGAAGTCCTCCTGCCTCAGCGCCTCCCCCGTGCTGCCATCAAAGGCATGAGAACGCCGGTCAGGATTTCCTTCTTCAAAGAACCTCTTGAGGGCGCTCTAACCCACGCCCGACCTCGGAGACCTTCGCGCCCATCTCCCCGGAGTAAGGAGACGCCTCGGTGCAGTGCCACGCGAGGTCCCGAGCCCCAGCTCGGCCCCCTGCCTCCGAGGCTGGCCCCCTGCCTCCTCGGGGCCCAGGGCTGTTTTCATCACCCTTCCTAACGTGAAAGGTGGGTTTCTGAATAGACTTTCCCATCGTCCCCGCCCCGCCATGCTACAGCTCTCGTTCCTATCTCAGCAACTGGCGTGGGATCCCGAGAGGGAAAATCCAGCCCTTTCCCTGTCGCTTCTAAACAACCCAAGGCAGCAGCCCTGGAGGGGAACTCCGGTCCGGCCGGGCAGCGGGTGGCAGCGAGACCCAGCGACTGCGCCCGCGGCTCGCCGGGGCCCGCCCGCCCCTTTACCTGCTGCAGGCGCCTGCACACTGCCGCACACGCCGCGCGCGCCGCCATCTTGGTGCCCTGACCTCACAGGATCGCTTCCGGGGTCACAGCGTTGTTCTCGGACCATAGAGTTCGACAAAGAGAGAGAGAGAGAGAGAGAGTCTCCTGGTGTTCCCGCACTGAAACAACCATAGAGACGTGGTTCTTTTGATTTTTTTTTTTAATTTCGACTTTATTGTTTATTTACTTATTTATTATTAACTCATTCATTTAATTTTTTGAATGGTTGTGTCGCTTTTGTGGTTTGGGTAAACTGGCTTCAGCCCCTATCTCGTTACCAAGTTCTGTCTAAATGCTGTTTATCCTAAAATCCTGTTTGTCTTGGGTGGTTGGTTCAGTTTGGTTAGAGACAAGCACAACAAAACACATGCTTGGAAAGAAATTTACTGCTACTGCTGAGTCCAAATTCTAACATTCTACCTTGTTGCAAAAGCCATTTTATTCTTAAACTCTCTTCACACCAACTAGAATGCTTGGTTTGTTAACGGAAATTTTTAAGCTTTGTTTTCCAAAATGTCTTCACATGCAGTTCAACATATTGGAAAGCTCTACAGTTAGGAGCTCTGGTTTCTGTTTAGCTGGGTGACTTGTTCAAATTTCTTCCCCACTCTGAACCCATGTTCTCATATGCCGAGTAGGGACAAGAGGATAAAGTGTACTTATAGCAGAGGATTAAATAAGATACTGGTGCAGTGTTTAGTACAATACCTGCCACGTGATAAGTGCCATCATTGTCACATAAGATTTCTTCTACATCCTGAGTCTTAGGAGGTTGTTGGGAAGATGAATGAGGATCAACTTAAAGAGGACACATAGTATCTCAAGAAAGCACCATACCAATGTAAAGTCCTGTCTCCCCAAGTAGGTATTGGTTGCCTTATTCAGCAGGCGAGAAAACTAAGCCCAGAGTAGAATGATTTGGTCCAGATGGCGCAAACGGATGAAAGATCTAAGAGTATGAACCACTTTCTGCCCCCCAGGCTGGCTATGTGGGGGTATTTCCATGCCTCAATATGGAAACAGAATCTTCATTAGTACTTGGCTGGACTTGGCTATGCCCTACCTGGACAGGCAACCCAGAGGCCTCCTCAGGATTAGGCTCTCTCTAAACCGTGACATTCAGGGTGGTCTGTTCTGACAGTACCCCAACCTTCATCTCCCTGCTGCTTCTAAACTTTGCATCCATGGCTCCGTGTGGCACTTCCCTGATGGCTCTTCTGCCAGTCTCCTGTCCTTCTGGGTGGTCTCAGCTAGTGAGTGTGCCACACCCTTAATGATGGTGACACAGCAGCTTGAAAATGACTTTCACTTAGGTTACCTAATCAATCTCATCCTCACGAAAATAATTGTATCTTAATTTTTAGGTGGGGAAACTAAGGCTCAGAGACTAGTTGAATTGGTCGAGGTCAGATGATGAGTTACTGAACCCATAATCATCTTCACAATCCTAGTTCAAGGCCTGCTCTACCCTGTGAAGTGGGCTGATGACGATCAGCTTTTGTTGTCTCTTTTGGAGGAGAGGACTGAAGGTGCCCACCCTCCCCTACACCCCACTTCACAAAGAAAAGGCATGATCTGCTAATTGAAACCAGAGAGATGTGCTTTATGCAGCCTTAGGACTGGATGCCCTCCACTCCTCAGAGGCTTTGGCCTTTTTCTTGATGGGCTCTCTCAACTGAGATTCAGCTCGCTCAGGACTCTACCTGTGGCCATTGCAGCTGCCTTTGGTTCCTCAGATTTCTCCACGTCTGTGCTCAAATGTGGGGGTTTACTGAGACCCCCTCATTCTCCTCACCTAAGTCATGTCATAAATCATAAACTATATTTCTGTGTAATGCCCCAGGGGCAAGTGTGAACCTTGTGCAATTAGCCGGGACAAGGTGGGAGTCACCATGTCTAAGTCAGGGTTTCTATTGCTTTCACAAAACACCATGACCAAAGCAATGTGGGGGGACCAAAAGATTTATTTGGCTTACACTTCCATATGACAGTTCATCAAAGGAAGTTAGGCTAGGAACTCAAGCAGGCCAGGAACCTGGAGGCAGGAGCTGATGCAGCATTACTACCATGGAGGGGTGCTGCTCCTCAAGTCTTGCTCAGTCTGCTTTCTTATAGAACCCGGGACCACCAACCCAAGGGTAGCCCCACCCACAAAGTCCTGGGACCCCTCACATCAATCACTAATTAAGAAAATGCCCTATAGGCTTGTCTACAGCTAAATCTTAGGGAGATGTTTTCTTAATTAAGGTTCCCTCCTCTCAGATGACTTTAGCTTGTCCAGCACCCATTATAAAGGAAAAAGCCAGGTTTTGCCAGCAGTAGAGCTGGCATGGCAGGGCCAGCCACTTTCATATTCTGTATAAAACACACACTTGTATTGCATGTTGCAAAAAGGAGTTGGCACACACACACACTGATCATGGTGTGCTTCTGGTTAACTCTTCCTCCCAGCCCCGATGTCCCTGGAGGAGGTTTGATACTGACAAGACACTAACTAGATTCATGGTCCCCCCCCCAACATATTTTATTTATTAATTGTGTGTGTGTGTGTGTGTGTGTGTGTGTGTGTGTGTGTGTGTGTGTGTAAGTCAGAGGACTGAGAACTTTTGGGAAGTGGTTCTCTGGGTCCTGGGGAATTGAACTCAGGTCTCCAGTCTTGGCAAAAAGAACCTTTACCTGTTGAGTCATCTTGGTGGCGTCTACATTCAGGGTTTCAAGCAGAGCTTGGGGCCAAAGATCCATGGAGTGAGAGATGAGTGTGCATGAGGGTGGTTATGAGAGGCACAGACACCTCAAATCTCAGAGACCTGGCCAATCACTGCCCAGAGGGGAGAGACTGATCTCTAAATGACAGAATGCTATAGTGAGAAATTCACGGAGTCTGCTTAAAGGGCAAAGGAATTTATTAAGAAAGGAAAACTCACAAGACAGAGCAGAGGAATTGTCGCAGAGTCCTGGAAAATGTGAGGCAAAGTCCCATGCTGTTCTTCTGCACCTGAGACTGTCCCAGCATCTAAGTTCCATGAGGGAGCTAAGAGAGAGGTCTATGTGCATCTCAGATCTTAAGGGTCTCCTCGAGGCCATGCCCCAGGGGCATGTACTTCAAGGTCATTGGCAGGTAGAGCAGTTACCTGCTGTATCTCTAGGGGCGGGGCTTCAAGGTCATAGAACAGCCATCCACTACAGACTGCTTTTGTTGTGGAATATTATTTTAAGATGTGTTACATTTGTTTATTCTGTGGAGCTTTTGTTTAATGATGCAAAGATGTGTTGCGTTCTTTTATGTTGCATTTGTTTAACTCTGTGAAGCTGTGTTACTTTGCCTGTCTAAAATGCCTGATGGTCTAATAAAGAGCTGAATGGCCACTATCAAGGATGGGCTGGCAGAAGAGAGAATAAACAGAAGGAGAAAAAGGGAGGAAGAAGAGAGATCAAGGAGTGAGAAAAGAAGGGGCCAGCCACAGAGTAAGAGTAAAAGATTACAGAAGAAAAGGAAAAAGCCCAGAGGCAAAAGGTAGATGGGATAATTTAAGAAAAGCTGGCTAGAAATAAGCCAAGCTAAGGCTGGGCATTTATAAGGAATAATAAGCCCCTGTGTCATGATTTGGGAACTGGGTGGCAGGCCCCCAAAAGAGTAAAGAGCCCAAAGAGGAAAAAACAACCAACACCATGCCTTTGTTCCCCCATATGATCTGCTGGTAAGAGATGAGACTTCAGGTCAGTTTTTTGGCTGTTAGTCCACAGTCTGCTTGGCAGCTCTCTGGATGAAGTGTAGTTTTAAAGATTCAATTCTTGTCTCTGCTCACTGGTTTCTTTAGGCCACAGGCAGCAGGTGAGTCTGGAAACTCCAGGTATAGACAGGACCCTGGGAGCATGCTGTGTGGGCCCCAGCAGCGTTCTGAAGCTGGGCAGATATTACAGTTCCCTTTCCTACAGCCGGAACTTTTAGACATCTCACCCCACTGAGAGGAGCAGTTCTAGAGAGTCCCTGCAAGGGCACCCTGCTTCCGACCCAGAAAGCAGGAGTAAGCAGATCTAGGTTCCACCCTGTTTCGACTGTTTCAATTGTTCTGTTTTTGAAGAGAGCCCCCTTCAAAAGATTCATTCTCTCCCTTTATGCATGCATGTATGTATGTATGTGTACGCTCTGTGTGCGTGTGTGTGTGTGTGCCTCCTGACTGTCATGTCCTGGAGATCAGAGAATAACTCTCAGAAGTTGGTTCTCTCTTCCCACTCTGGGATCCAGGGATCCGACCCGGCCCCTTGTCTGCTGAGCCATCTCACCACCTCTTTTTGAGATAGAGTCTTGTGCAGCCCAGACTGGCCTAGAACTTGCTATGTAGCCGACGCTGGTCTTGAACTCCTGACCCTAGTACTTCCACCTTCCAGGCACTAGGATCATAGGCAAGCACATCCGTACTCAACTTTGCCTCTCTTGCATAAAGGAAGCAATCCACCTCTCTAGAGCTTTTGTTGTTTAGAATTATTATTTTTATTTTCCCCAAATATTATTTTACAGTTCTTTTATGTAGAGATATCTGTGATCCATAGATCATGTCTGTTTCTCTTATGGATGTATTGCTCAATTCCTTAAAATGCCTAATTATATTAAAAACCCATCTCAGCTGACCGGCTGTGCCTGGGGAAGATGAACCTTGCTGAATTCAAATTTGACTTCCATTCTAAAAAGAATGGGTGCTCTTTCTTAGACAGAGTGTACCTGGGAGAACAGAGAAGCTTTACCGGGTGCCTGCAGAGTGCTGGCTATAATTTACCCTGGAGGTGTGTGTGTGAGGCAGTTCCTGGTATTGATAACGTTACACTTTGCTCGTCCAGTGGCTAAGTGGACCGGCCCCCCATATGCCTTGTTCAGTATTCAGTTCTGGGTGAAGGAATCAGCACAGCCATCTTAGCATTCCTACATTCCACAGTGTCCAGTACAGAGCGACTCATGAGGAGACTGAGTGCAGTGGTGGAACTGGAATCTTGACCTCTAAGCCGCCTCAGCTATAATCCTCGCTGTATGTGTGCTGCATCTAGACCAGCTGTTATTTTATATAGGATCATCTAAAAGAACGATTACAATTCAAGTTAAAAGAGGGGGCTTAGAAGATCAAGATGTTGAACGAGGAAGCTTCACTTAGGGCAAACTGTATAAAACACAGATTTTCAAATTTTTTCTCAAGTTTGCTGCTGACTACTAAAAAGTAAATGCGTATAAAATTTTGGAAATTCGTATTAAAATGCAAATCAATCAGGGTGGACACAGCTGTTGTTGAGGACTTACAGTTAAGATTTCCTTTCTTGTTTGCTTTGTGTGTGTGTGGCGGGGGGTGGGTAGAGGGTCTCACTGTGTGGCCCTGGCTGACGTGGAACTCACTATGTAGACCAGGCTGGCCTCAAACTCTCAGGGATCTGCCTGCCTCTGCTTTCCAAGTGCTGAGACTGAACACTTCAGTTTGGAGAATGGCACGTCTTCAAGTGGCTCATCGATTACCCGAGGAGCCAAGGTCAGTCCTTGTTTTCCCAGGCAGGAGCACTTAATGAGAATAGTCTCTGACCAGCAGACTAAACCCACTGTCCACGGACGTCATCGAGACGGCGGAGCCAGCACTGACCCCGTGTCCAGTTGTGTGTGGCCAAAAGAAGGAATGAGCGAGCCGAGTGAGACTCCAAAAGGTGAGTTTATTTCAGGGCAGCTCAAACACTGAGTCAGGTTTTCACAAACAAATGTGACTGTGTATTTGGTTATACGTCTACCGGGTGAATGGCCATCTGTGGGAATGGTCAGGTTTCTGGAACTTCCTCAATAGCCTCCTGTTCCTCTTCTGCAAATGCACTATGATCATTTAAAAAGAGAAATCAAAACAGAATCAGCACAAGGCTTACCATCCAGGACAGGGGACAGTGTAGGATGCTCCAGAGAGGGCAACGCTTACCGTCCAGGACAGGGGACAGTGTAGGATGCTCCAGAGAGGGCAACAATGCTTACCGTCCAGGACAGGGGACAGTGTAGGATGCTCCAGAGAGGGCAACGCTTACCGTCCAGGACAGGGGACAGTGTAGGATGCTCCAGAGAGGGCAACGCTTACCGTCCAGGACAGGGGATAGCACAGGACACTTCAGATCACCATCGTTATTATTTTAATTTAAGGAATGCACCTTTTAAGGACAGGTCTATAAAACATCTTTATTCATTTGTTACATATGATGTTTAAATAGTACTTTGCTTTCCAGCTTCAAACTTTATTTTTTTAAACCCCTGGAAAATAAGACTTTTGGTTCACCTTAACAAAAACTGACCTAGGAAGAAACATTTTTAGCAAAATGTTATTATAAAATTCATAGAAAATACTGTCCTCTTCATTTTTTTGTTTTTGCCAAAATGTTACATAAAATCCTTATTAAAAATACACACATTACAAAAGAAAGACCATAAGTAGATTACACACAGCGTCTGCTGTGAACCGAGGGAGCGGCATTCCAGGAACATACAGTTAAGCACATTGGAAACTACGATGTCAACTTCGAACAGTGAAAACCTGAATTACATCCTGCTGTGAAGGCATGCAAGTCACTGGCTGAGGACAGGACAGGGCAGAAGCCGGGCAGGAAGCAGTCACAGCCACTAGTTAAAAACGGTTTCCTTTTTATTACATTAATTTTTTCAAAAATACTTTTCTTTACAATAGAACTCCTAGAAAATATTTACAACCTTCCTCTAATAAAATATAACAGCAGTTAAATATATTTGAAAATAAGATGGGTTTTTCCATAAAATATATCTGTTAACTTTTTATGTACAAGCTTTCTCAAAGGGAGTCTAAGTTCATTACTGAAAAACCATTGCGTCAACCAGGAGCCATGTGAAGACATTAACCGTTAGGAAGAAAAGTTCTTTGGGGCTGGGTGAGGTGGGGGGCAGGTAAAACACAACACGCACATGCAGGTAGAATCATTTCCAGAAAAAAAAAAAGTGCAATATTTTAATAGGAAGTCAATTCTCTAAGTTGATAGCCGGGAAATACTAACTCAGGTATGTGAACTGTCTCATTAAGGAGGAGTTCTTTGGTTATTTCAAGTCAAAATATTCCTTATGCTATACTGCGTGGAAAAAAATCAAAATTACATTATGCGTTGGATATTGGCGGTGGCAGGTCAGTTTATTTCTAAGGGTTCAAACTGGGCAAATCCCCAAGCGGAAGGAGTGCATGGACTTCCTAAAGTCATCTGGGCATTTGCTCTTTCATGTGGCTACGCTTTTCCAGACGTAAAGGCAGATGGGGCCTTGCGGTCTGCCGCCACCACCGAGTGGCAGCTGGATAGTTCTGAAAGGGAGCTCGTGCACAATGCCCAGGCAGGTTTTAACTCAACACTTCTGAGATCATACACAGGCTACAATAACCCTTTGAAACAATAGCAAAGAAAACACACCCCTACCATCACCTAGAAAGGACCTCAAGATAGTTCTAAAAACAGTGATGGAAAGGGAAAGAATCTTTGAAAACAGTCTTCTGTTTGTGGCTTTCCTGAGACTCAGAAGCCACTGCCTGAGTGGGGGCTGTGGTGGGCCACGGTGCCCTGGCCCCGAGTATGTGCCAAATGGTTTTGTAGATTCCCATGTGAAGGATGTCCAGCCCCACTCCCTCCTCTCTAATGCCAAGCTGATCATGGGCCAGCACAGTGGCCCAACATGACAGCCACACTTACATAGAACTGGGGAACTAGTCTACTCAAGGAGGGTTACGACCTGAAGACATCTGGCCTGGAGGCCACAGGCCATGAACACAGAAAGGGGGCTCACAGGAGCGCCTCTGTACCAGGGCAGGTTCCACTCTGACTGTGCATTAACAGTGGGAGGGGGTCAGCCCAACTGAGCCCAAAAGCCTGGGCAAGGACATTTCTGAAGGATTACAGGTTTATTGCCTTCAAGTACAAATGGCGCCCCCTGCTGTCAGGGGCAGAGCAGAGTCATGTAGCTTAGAGAAGTCCACAATCGCTTTGGTAAGTGACTTGTAACGAATACATTCAGGATTTGAATGCAAGCATCGTAGCGAACTTGAATCTGAGCCCATTTTTGTTGGCTTTCAAAGCAGTTTCCATTGCATCTGCTACTTCTATGTGTTAGAAAACTACCTCTCTGCAGCTAACATCTTGGCAAACCTCAGTCCAGCACACACAATTGAGAGCAAATCGGAGTGAAAGGTTTCACAGTATGTTCAAGTGGTGCAAAGTAAGTTCAGAACTCAACTGGCCAGGAACCATGTTGAAAAAAAAAAAAAGAAAAGAAAAGAAAGAAAGAAATAGGTTCTTCTGACCCAAGAGAATGCTTTCTAGTGGGTCAGAGCTGAATAAAAATAATTCTTGATGAGAAAAACATGGCCTAAAGTCCCAGCATGAATGGGGTAACCTGCTTCCTATACACACATACACGCATATGCACACACACACACACACACACACACACACACACACACACGCACACATGCACGCGCGCGCACACACGTTCACACATGCACACACGCTCACATGCATACACACACACACACACACACACACACACACACACACACACACACACACACACAGCAAGTTTGGAGATAAAAGGCAACCAGGGTGGCTGACATCTGAGAGCAAAGCAACACGCACGTGAGGTTCATCCCCGCGGGAAACGGCCTCGTGAGAACACAGCCCAGATGAGACACCTCTTAAAGATAGTTGTGCCAATTTTTTATTCCCCCCAACCCCCAACAAAAACAATTTAAAAGAAGGTAAAAGAGAAAAGAACTGGATTTTTCCCCTCCCTTAACCTGAAGAAAAGGACCGCTTTTTAAACAGGTAGTTTAAAAGGGTTTTCAAAGGAGCAGGAAGTCCAGGTTTTCCTGACTGATGAAGGTGGAGGCCGTGGCTTCTGTGTCTCTAGGTGATGAACAGGGGCTTAGAGTTCTGTATCACCCTGAAGCAAAACCGAATCTTGGTCATCCAGGAGAAGATCCGTGCCCACCACCTCGGCCTCATCCATGGCCCCTAACTGCTGGACCACATCGTCGTCCAGGATGTCCACGTCCTTGACCGGCTTCATCAGACTCAGCTGGTCCAGGGGCAGCAGCTCAGGTGCCCCCACCGGCCCAGTAGTCCTCTCGATGGTGGCTGCCATTTCGGCTGCAAAAGCTGCCTTCTGAGCCTTCTGCCTCTGCTGCTCCTCCTGCTGCCGGTGAGTTTTCATGTGTGCGTTCCGGCTTTTGATCTTGAAGAAGACCCTGAAAAGGAGGCAGAGAGCAGCTTGTGAGACTCTGGGGAGGGCTGAGTTCCTGCTGATAAAGATCACCCTTTCCTGCAGGGACTGGGGGGATGCAGGCTGCAGGTCTGGTTTGGGGTGGCTCCCTCCTGCTGTGACCAATCATCTCTCTGGGCATTATTAGGAAGAAGAATGGGGACAGGAAATCACTGATGCTGAGTCCTGTCTCCTCCCTGTGCTAATGGAGACCTCTGGGCTGTCCTGTCTGGCTAGTCTCAGTCCAGCAGGCGCTCTTGCTTCTCCTACGGCCACCTCCTGTTCCCATCATTAAAAGCACCCTCTACACTGGAGAATCCCAAATCTTGCTGATGAGTTCTGACGGTCCTACCACAAATAACAAGCCGTCTCCTACCCCTGGCTCCTGGGCCTCTTCTTCCAGCCCAAGTCCACTAAGGATATGTCCACACACACCTGATGCACCCCTTTTTCATTCCACTCTTTCCAACGAGGCTCGTGACCCTTCCACTTCAACCTCACTGAACCAGTAACCCTGTGCAGCCGATTCCAGTGGCCTTCAGGCTTTCTTGTGCTGGGCTGCCAAGCCCCATCTACCACTCCTTTTTGCTGCAGACCCCTCTGGGCCATCAGAATTATCATTTCATACTGTTTTCTTTAGAATGAAAGTGGGTCTCAGCCAGGAGAGGCTGTGCCCTCCCAGGAAACATCTGGCAATGTCTGGAGACACATTGGATTGCTGTATCTGAGTTGGAAGGTGTCTGTCTAGCACCACAAAAAGGCCAAGGACGCTGTTAAATGTCTTATTTTAAAGGCCAGCCCTTTTCCCCCAGGCAAGGAATCATGCAAAATATCAATGGTGCCCACAACCCTGGATAAAAGGATGCCAGGTTGTTTAGATCAAGGGTCCAGCCTTTTTATTCTAGCCACTGGCACACAGCTGTGTCTGTCGATTTTCCCTACTGCTTTTGGGATATGGTGGGGACGAGGTGTTGAGACAGCATGGCCTGTACATTCTGTATGATTTGCCGTCTAGCCATTTTCAGGAGTTAGCCCAGGTATGAGCCTGTGCTTATGGAGAAAGAGTAGCATAAATACGATTATGTGACTCTCCCAAGCTAATCAGCCAACCGTCCACCAGGTTGAGGACTTCTATCTGGACATGCTGGAAGGGAACATGAGCAGCAGCAGGAGGCTGTCTATGAACTTGCTCAGTGTTAGTCCTAACTGGAGAACCCCAGCAAGCATTTCGAGTTTTCGTAAGGTCTTACTCGAACTTTTGATAGGAAAAGAGGCAGGTGAGAGGCTCAGCTGGTACACGTGTTTGCTGAGAAAGCCCGACCACCTTGAGTTCGAGCCCCAGGACCCACATAAAGATGGCAGGAGAGAACAGACTACACAAAACTGTCCCCTGGCCTCCCACATGTCCTGACATGTACAATGGGCACACACACACTAATACCAAAGAAAGTCAAACAGAAAGAAAAGATCTCAAATAACATAAAGAGGCAAGACAAGAGAAAATGCTCACTGCATGCTTTTGAATGGCAGCTGGAAACATGAAATATAAGGCAAGCACCCCTGTCCAAATGTACGCACATCTGTACACACAGTGAGACTTCCTGAGATGGGACCCATTCTAATTGCAAGGCTCACATGCTTTATACCCACTTTTTTTTTTTTTTTTTTTTGGTTTTTCAAGACAGGGTTTCTCTGTGTAGTTTTGGTGCCTGTCCTGGATCTCGCTTTGTAGACCAGGCTGGCCTCAAACTCACAGAGATTCTCCTGTCTCCGCCTCCCAAGTGCCACTACCACCCGGCCTTTAAATATCACAATTATCCTTTTTATTTTATTGTTATTTTATGAGAATGGGTGTTTGGCTGCATGTAATTCTGTGCACTGCATGTGTGCAGCACCCATGGATGCTAGAGGAGGGCATCAGATTTAGAACTGGAGCTACAGATGGTTGTTAGTTACCATCCAGGAGCAGACCCAGGTCCTCCGGAAGAGCAACCAGTGCTCCCAACTGCTAAGCCAGCTCTCCAGCCCACCTGACACAGTCTATGAGGACATGGACACAGAGGTCCCCACTGGCCTCACTTATGGTACTAGGAACATCTTCCTGACAGTTTCAGAGGCACTGGTAGGCAGCTCTCCATTGCTTGTGTTTGGGACCCTTGAGATTATAAAGAGAAACTCAGCAAGGCCCGCCCCTAATGGCCTCTAAGCTATGATGACGCTAGAGCCTTGAGGTTTCGCAGACTCACTGGGAAGGGAACTAGGAAGGAGCCATGCATTTTACCACTAGTTTGGCTCTTGGTAAAGCAGCTAGGCAAAACAAAGCCGAAGGCTGGGGCAGCGTGGGGAAGCCAGGCACTGCATCCGGACAGAGCAAGGGTTAAATGTCAGCTCTGCTTTCCTGGCAGTGTGACGTGAGACAAGTCATTTTACCTGACTTTAAATCTTCATTTATAAAATAAGCATGAAAACTTGGATTGGGTGGAGTTTTCCCCGTGAGGATTAAGTGAGTTCACACACGTGAGGTATGTGTGGACACTAGCTGTTAACGTCCTACCCACTGTTAGCTTCCTCCCTCAGCTGCTGTTTTAAGTTACACGTGAACGGGCTCTCATCAACTCACTGTGCCAGCTTGCAGCATCATGATACAGAGGACAGGACACCTTAATGTGATGTTAGAGAATGTGGTAATCGATTAGTGATGTCTGCTGTGCGCAGAGGCATGAACAGAGGTAGTGCGAAGGTCTACCTGCAGATCCCATGGATGGTATCAAGGGGAGCCCTGAGACTCTGGTTTTTTTTTTCCCCCTAGTTGGAGAAACAGCCCCCACAGGACAGGCATTCACTGTGACCCTGGGTTCGGTCCCTGGTTCCAGTGTACCTACTTGCCACACTCCTTGCAGGGGAAGATAGTGGTGGGGTCTGTCTCTCCACTGGTGGTGCTGTGAGATGGTGAACTCTTTACTGAGCAGTACCCACTTTGGGTGCCACCTGGCTTCTGCTTCCCAGAGGGGACAGCACCTCGGGTCTTGGTCACCTGGTTGGTGCCGCCATGGATGCGGGCATGGCCATTCAGTGCCTGTCGGGAGCTGAACACCTGGGGAAGAAAGGGAGTCACATGACATCTACAGTCCTGAAAAGGAAATTAGGGTTGTTAGTTACTCGGTGGTAAAACATGTGAAACATGAAACAGCACACGGTTCATACAAGCAAACCCTGGGCGTGCGGCATAGAAAGCAAGGCTCTAATACCCCAACCACTTCCTCAGTGGTCTAACCTGAGCCCAAGGCAGTGTGGCTCAGCACCAAGGACAAAGCTATGGCCTCGAAGCCAGGAGACCCAGCGTCTAGCTCTAAATTCTATCTCTGTTGCAACTAACAGAGGCTGTTGAACCTACTTGGCTTTCAAGTCCCCCTGCCATGTGCAAAACGAGAGGAGTTAGAACCTCCCTCGGTAACCCATTGTTTTAATTCTTGTTGGTTTCTGCGATGCTAGGGATGGAGCCCGAGCACTTGCTAGGTGAATGCTCTCACTCGGAGCTGTCCCGCAACCTAAGAGCACTGCAGAAGTCATGGTTAAGACCCCCAAAATTTAATAGGATTAAGCAAGAGGCCAGGTTTTCTTATAGTTTTGGGGACATGGTGTCACTCTGCAGGTCTGGCTGTCCTGGAACTTACTATGTAGAGCAGACTGGTTTTAAACATGAGCCAGTTCTCCTGCCTCTGTCTCCTGAGTGCTAGCGTGTATCACAATGCCTGGCCGGAAATATGCGGACCGATGACTTTGAGTCTCAATCTACAATCCAGGCGGCCTTGACCTCTCTGTGTCGCTCAATTACTCATCTTCTTGCCGGCATCTCCCAAGTGCTGGGAGCACAGGTGTGCGCCACACGCCTGGCTAATTGTACAAATACCGACACACAACAGGGCTTCTTGGCTTAAGAATTACGGATACTAGGGGCTGGATACTCGGGGACTTCCCCATGCACAGCGGGTGTTTAGTGGCCTCTTCCCACCAGATGTGGGTCCCCCCTTCCCAGTCCTTACAGGACCAAATTATCCTCTGTCCAGAACCTCTGAATTCTAGGGATATAATCCATACCCTAAATCCTATAGCCCTTTTTCCATTTTGCTCATGGGCCCTTTTTATTGTATTACAGAAAAACAAGTCTGTTTCTGATTTACTGAACCCAGCCTCTGTTGTTAGGCATGGAGTGGGTTACCACACTGACCTTGAAGAGATTTAAAACGTCATTAAGGATGTCTATCTTGCTGAGTATGTCTGATTAGGCAAAGTAAAAGATGATTTTCTGCCCTGCTTGGCAAACAACCCCAAACCCAAACATTTACTGTACCCAAAAACCATGAATTGAAAAAGTACCCAATTTCTGAACAAATTTACCAAGAAACATTGTCACTTAGTCACATCTTAGCTCAGAACCAAAGCGATCTGGGCAAACGGCAGAGATGCAGCACAGAGGCCAGGCCATGAGCAGCCAACCCGCTGGCCAGTTCTCATGTTCTCTACAGAAGTGAACAAAGATGTCTACACCTCTGTTCTTTTAAAGCCTTTTCATTTTCTTTTTAAAAAATGTAAATAAAATGAGTTTTCCGTATTGATACATAAACATTTTATTTATTTATTTTTGAGACAGGGTCTCACTATGTAGTCCTGGCTTGCCTCAAACCAGAGAAGCCTGCTTCTGCCTCCGGAGTGCTGGACTAAAGGCGTGTGCCACCTGCCCAGCCAGGATGTAAACATTTTAAAGACTTTCTTTAAACGGCAGACTCCATACACAACATTCAATATACTCTACACTAGACGAGCAAAGAAGTCTGAGGACAATGTGCTCCCTGGGAAGGGAGGGGCACCCTCATCTGGGGGTGACACCCCTGGAACTTGTCCATACAAGTGTGTTAGGCTTTGAGAGTCACCGTGTTGGGAAAGGGAAACCCTGGCAGGCTCTTCCAGTGACTTTAAATGCATGCTGACAAGATAAATCTGACATATAGTCCGAGGGCCTGCAGAGAGGCACCAGGAGACCGTACAGCACACGAGTGTACTTTCTGGAGGCCTGGACACTGTGGAGCTGTCAATCACACACTTCCTGAGGGCAGCAGCCTTTTCTGGGTTTTGCCTGGAGACCAGGTCTCATTATATACCGCAGGCTGGCCTCAAAGTCTCAGTTCCTCCGGAGTGCTGGGGTTACAAGCCTGTGCCACCACACTTGGTTTTAGGGCCCCTCTAAGTTCTCCAGCATGCAGCATCATGCTCCACAGAGGACACTCACAGTCAACTCTCCCCTGGCCCAGCTGATTAAGAAAGAAATAGCTACATGGCGTGACCTCTGCCAGGTGTCCATTGCTCTTAGAACTAGGCACAGCTGCATGACCCTCACGTCTCCCAGAGCCAGGGACAACACAGATACTTACAGCCCCACAGTTGGGCATTTCACAGATGAAAGAGCCTGATGGTTGGCCAACGGCCTGCGTGGGTGGCCCCTCAGTGGGAGCCAGGGCAGGGGCAGGTGGTGGCTCTGGTGACTTGGGCACCTCACTCTCCTCTTCTTTTATGGATTTCCTGTCTTCCTCGGGCTCCTCCTCTTCCTCCTCTGCCTCTTCTTCTTCTTCACTCGTCTGGTGTTAAGAAAAGCAAGAAGGTGATATCCCCAAAAGGTATTTTTAGTGGTGGACAACAATCATAAGCCAGGAGCTCACGGGTCACTGGGGCTGTCACTTCTTTTCCTATGGTAGGTGACAGTCTGCCGCGCTGGTCTCTGGACACTTGGGATCCTGAGCTCAAGCCCTCTCCCTGCTGCACTTTGGGTCCCCCCATGACCCCTCATAGAAAAATCATGCTCAGGCAGAGGGTAGAGATATGAAGATGCCCTACCTAGGGGCGGGAGACAGCACAGCGGGTAAGCATTTCCTGCACAAACATGAGGACTGAGTCCCAGCTCCAGTCCCCAGATACAAGCTCTGTGTGTGTGTGTGTGTGTGTGTGTGTGTGTGTGTGTGTGTGTGTGTGTGCGTGCGCTGGGAGGTAGAAACAACAGGATCCCTCTAGGTTGCTGGCCAGCCGATCTAGCCAAGAAGTTAAGCCTCAGTCTCATGGAGAGACCCTGTCTCGAAAATCAGGTGGAGGGACTGGAACAATGGACTGCCCGTTAAAAGAGCTTGCTGCTCTTTCAGAGGATCTAAGCTCAGTTCCCAGCTCAAAGTCCAACAGGTCACAATCTCCAGAACTCCAGCTCCAGGAGATCTGATGCCCTCTTCTGGCTTCCTTGAGCACTGCACACATGTGGCATACATTTATAAAGACACACAAACATAACCCATATAAGATAAAATAAGGGCTGGAGAGATGGCTCAGCAGTTAAGAGCTTTTGCAGATGGCCAGTGTTCAGCTCTCAGGACTCTCAACTACTTGTAACTCTAGTTGGAGGGTGGTATGATGTTCTCTTGTGGCCTCTACAGGCACGTACATGAATGTGGTGCATGTAGAGAATTCACATTCAGGCCCACAACACATACACATAAAGTAATAAAATAAATCTTTTATAAAAATAACTTTAGGTGGGGGTGGGGGGCTAGAGAAATGACTTAGCAGTTAAGAGCACTTGCTGCTCTTTCGAGGACCCGGGCTCAATTCCCAGCACCCACAGGGTTCCAAGGCTCTGAGCTTTCTTCTGAACTCCATGGGCATGAGGCATCATATACAGGTAAAACACTCATACGCATACAATAAGACATTAAAGTAGCAAGTTATTGAGCAGTATGGTGTGGGTAGGGCTGGGAAAGAATTCAGGGATTAATCTGATTTTAAAATAGAGATGTATTTGTTTTTATTTATGTGTATGTGTTTACACCTGCATTAGTTTATGTGTGCCATGTGCATGAAGTGCCCAAGGAGGCCAGAGAGCAGGCAATTCCTTGGAGATGGAGTTACAGATAGTTATGAGCTGCCTAATGTGGGTGCTGGGGTACCAATGACGAGCCATCTCTCCCATCTTCTTTTTCTTTCCTTTTTAGACAGGGTCTCATGTAGCTCAGGCTGGCTACATAACCAAGGCTGCCCTTGACTCCTGATTCTCCTACTTCTACCTCTCAAGTGCTGGAATTTTAAGCATAGCCTATCCCCATGCCCTCCCTCCCTCCCCTCCCTCTCCCCCCAGCCAAGGCCTCACTACGTAGCCCAGATTGGCTTTGAAGTTGCAATCCTCCTACCTCAGCTTAAGTAATGAATGGATTACAGACGCGCACCACCATGCCTGGCTAAACACAGGATTTTAAGAAACTCTCATCTACTTCCTGCCTGGGCAGCTACTTGACTCTGCTCTGTCTTCCCAGGGTAGAGTGAAGGTGGCTGGCTCCTGCATGCTCAGAAGCGGCTGAGGACCAGGACACAGGAATTCTCTGATATAGATTTTTATTCTAGCTACATTTTTACCATCCACAAGAGGCTTGCATACTTATTATGCCATGGAAGAGCCTGTAAACAGTCATCCCATGGTACAAACGAGGAAACAGAAGGTATGCCCAGCTGCTTTACCCTCTGCCAGGCCCTCCCTGTACACCCACTGTTTACAGCAGGCAAGCTCCAGTTTGCCAGGCAGCTCGAGGCAAGCCTTTGATTCTCAGAAACTAGAAGCAAGAATTTCCAAGAAGAATGAAGATTTCTGAGAACGCAGCCCAGTACCCCGGATCCAGAAACCACAGGTTTCCTCTCTCATGTGTTATTTTTATTTTTATTTTTATTTTTTCAGACAATGTCACATCACTACATAACTCTGGCTGGCCTAGAACTTACTACGTAGACTAGGCTGGCCTTGAAAGTACAGAGATCCATCCACCTGCCTCTGCTTCCCAAGTGCTGGAATTGAAAGTGTGTGATACCACACCTGGCTTTTTAACTTTTATTTTTAAATTATGTGTATATCTTTATGTGGGTGTGTACATGTGGGTGCCCTTGGCAGCTAGAGGCATCAGATACCCTGGAGCTGGGGGTTAAAGGTGCCCAATTGTGAGGTGCCCAATGTGGGTGCTAGGAATCAAACTCGGGTCCTCTGGAAGAGCAGCAAGTGCTCTTAGCCACTGAGCCATCTCTCCAGCCCCTCCTTCCTCCTCCTTTTCACCCCCTTTAAGACAAAGTATCACTCCATAGTCCAGACTGGCCTAAAATTCACTATGTATTCCAAGTTAGACTAACTCATGACTAACTTGTGCCTCTACCTCCTGAGTGCTGGGATTACAACTGTACAATACCATATGTGGCCTCTCTCCAGTTTTAATTTAGGGGAGGGCTGTGGGAGAATGACAGAGCTAATACCAGCCAACCCGAGGCAGCTCCCACTTTTCCCCGTTTCAGCGACAGTCACGGGTAACACCATGTAGAGGTATATTCAAGAGGTTGCATTAGCATGGTATGTGTAAGAAATGGCCAGTTTCCAGCCAGTTAATTGACCAGTTAGTAATGATTTTTTGTTTTTGTTTTTGCTTTTGTTTTTTGTTTTTCGAGACAGGGTTTCTCTGAGTAGTTTTGGTGCCTGTCCTGGATCTTACTCAGTAGACCAGGCTGGCCTGAACTCATAGAAATCCACCTGTCTCTGCCTCCTGAGTGCTGGGATTAAAGGCGTGCGCCACCACCACCACCCGTAGTAATGATTATGTAGTCAATGTGAACTGATACAAGCCCAGCACCTATTGTGGAACAGTTTCTAGAATAAGGCCCCTTGTTAGTGGAGAACACACAGGCTGATTTTACTTAGGTGGCCTTCTTTCTGTACGCATCTATCACCTTTCAAATGCAGAGTCTTAGGCAAAACCATGAACGCCTACTTTCAAAGAATGGGGACTTTGTAGTCTCAAGCTATTAAGTGGACTGTGGTCTCCAGTTTGGCATTTATGAAACATGCTTCATAATAAAACTTTTGACAACAATGGCATTTGTTCCATGGTACTTATAATTACAGTTTTCGTACAATGCCATCTATTGGCTTAAGAACTCTGATGACATAGTTCATGTAGCCACAAAGCTACAGATTGAATTCGACCGTATGGTGGTTATGCATATTTCAGGAATTCAGATGGGCTTTTATTTCAATTGGCAATCTGTACAAGTTCACAACACATTTATCATCAAGACAAAGTGACTCAGAGATAGAAAGATAGGAGGACCAGAGCCCAGCATGCAGCACTCTGTAGCCACATGTCAGTCATTTCACAATGCACTGCGGACGGAAGCATTTAGAAGGACTTCAGATGGGAATCTGGCAAATACGGGAGGAAGGAGGAGATACACACAGACAGATATGTGTACACAGTTTTATCTGATATAATTGTATGTGTGTGTGTGTGTGTGTGTGCGCGCTGCGCGCGCGCGCACGAGTGTACGCCACTAGCATCTCTGCCTGCAGAAGCCAGAAGAGGGTGTTAGACGCCCTGTACCTGGAGTTACAGACAGTTGTGAGCAGCCCTCTGCAGGTGTTGGGAATAAAACCCAGCTCCTCTGGGAGAGCAGCAAGTGCTTTTAACCCCGGGCCATCTCTCCAGCCCGAGGATCGATATTTAACATGGCGCCTGGCCCTGGACTGCATACGGATGTGGAGGATGGCGCTTTTATACCCAGGCTTCAAGAAACAGGGAAACTGAAATACAGACTTTCAACCTGAATCTGCCAAAGACACACGTCTGAGTGTCAGGGCTGCTCTTGACAGCAGTGAAGGAATGAAGACAAGGTATTAAATGTGTGGTGTCAATCAGGCACCTTCCCCCACCCCATAAAACTTCTGATTCTCCCAAAACTCTCTACAGAGTTCTTTCTTAAGCAAATCAGGAAGTCAGCCAGGTAAGTCATTCTTAGCTCACACAGCTTGACAAGGACGTTGAATTGAGGGTGTGGAAGATGGCTCAGTTGGTAAAGTTCTTGCTTTGCAATCATGAGGACCTGAGTTCAAGTCCCAGACTCCACTAAAAAAGTTTGGCATGGTGGCATATGCCTGTAATCCCAGAGCTGTGAAGGGGGAGACAGGGGATCACTTGACAGCCAGCCTAACCTCTCTAGTTAGCTCTGGATCCCAGTTAGACCCAGACTCAAAAAGCAAGGTAGGAGGCACACTTTCCTCCGATCTTCCTCTAAGAGAGAACGGTCTCATGAGGTCCTGTTGAGCAAGTGATTATGCCGCGCCCACCCCGACCATCCCCATCACTCCCTCAGGGAGCCCCTTTGTACTTCCTCTAGGAGAAAATGCTCACTTGCCTCTCAGTATTTATGTGTGTGTGTATGTGTGTGTGTGTGTGTGTGTGTGTGTGTGTGTGTGTGTGTACCACTTTTAGTAGTGGGTTCTCTCCTTCCATCTTGTGGTCCCAGTGACTGAACTCAGATCACCAGGCTTGGCAGCAAGTACCTTTACCTGCTGTGCCATTTTGCTGGCCCCTTCCTTGCCCTCTGACAAAACACCGGGGAACAGGACCATGTGCACACGACCCTGCCCTCTGTAGGTTCCCGTTTCTACTTGGCAATCGGTGCTCAGAATGTTGACTGTACTCACAGAGCCAAGGGGGAGCTGGAGTACAAAGACCGCTTTCATGGGCCCGAGTCATCTTTTCACATAAGCCCTTTGCTTTCCCCGAACATCTAAGGGACAGGGTGTGGACACCACTGATGCAGCCCAGTGATGGCCCGTTGTCACCGATGCAGCCCCGTGATGGCCCGTTGTCACCGATGCAGCCCTGTGATGGCCCGTTGTCACCGATGCAGCCCAGTGATGGCCCGTTGTCACCGATGCAGCCCAGTGATGGCCCGTTGTCACCGATGCAGCCCAGTGATGGCCCGTTGTCACCGATGCAGCCCAGTGATGGCCCGTTGTCACCGATGCAGCCCGGTGATGGCCTGTTGTCACCGATGTAGCCCAGTGATGGCCCATTGTCACTGATGCAGTCTAGTGATGGCCCATTGTCACCGATGCAGCCCAGTGATGGCCCGTTGTTGTCACCAAGGCAGTAGAAGTGGCGCCTTCTCCAGTTCTCTTCCTCATGGGAGGCTGCACTGTGGCCTGGCCTTTCCTCCATTAACGTACACTGACCAAAATGGCTCTTCTACATTGTCTGATGCTGTCTCCCCCACAGCATGTCTCTGCTCAGCATCTCTTTGCTCATCCCATCTCCCTCCGGAGTTCACAGAGGGATGCTATTATGGACCAGTGACTCCTGTCTCAGAAAACCGTTCGTCCACTGGACAAATACTTAGCGAGCGTCATTTTTATGTATTCCCCTGGGCACTGGCTCTAGGCCCTTGTTACACCAGAACCTGAGAAACGACTTTCTCTTAGCAGACCACATCATGTGATTTTCCCTCGTGTGTGTGTGTGTGTGTGTGTGTGTGTGTGTGTGTGTGTGTGTGTGTGTACATATGTGTATGGAGGCCTGAGGCTGAGGTGAGGAGCCTTCCTCTATCACTCTCCACTAGATCCACTGAGGCAGAGTCTCTCAGTGTATCCCAGAGCTCACAGATGTGGCTAGTTTGACTAGCTAGCCTGCTACAGGGCCCCTATCTCTGAGCGCTCTCAACACTAGAATTATGGCTATGTAGCCATGCTTGAATGACATTTACATGGGTTCCGGGGACCCAAACTCTGGTCCTCATAGTTGCCGGGCAAACACTTTAACCACTGAAACATCTCCCTAGTCCTAAACACAGCACTGACATGGTCTAGAATATTCCAGAAACAAAAGGGACTTTCCAAATCACTGAAATCATCTGTCTCACTTTACAGTTCAGCAGGGAGTGAGATCCTAGGTCTAAGGCTGGCATTTCCTATGATTCCTCTCATGTGGACAGCATGGCTCAGTGACCCAGGGCAAACCTCCTTCCTGGCCTGCAGCTCATGAAGCTGAGCATCCTTTTGCAGCATCTAAGACTGTCTGGTTCTCACCTCATACTGTTTTCAAATACTCTTGGAATTCACGGTCATTGTAAGCATGACATCATCCCAACTAGAATATGTCCTGTGAGTGGTGAGGACAGAGAAGGCAGACACCATTTAGCATCTTGACTGCTGACACCCACACATACTGCTGTTTAACATTAAGGAAAAAAAATAGGGATTTTTTTTTTTTGGCTTTTTGTCTCTGTGTGTCTGCTGCATTTGTGTGTTTCCTTCTCAATAAATGCCTTTCTTCAACTGCATAAAAAAATGGTCACATGCATGAGTGTTCTGCCTGGGTATGCACCATGTGTGTGCCTGCTGTTCAAGGAGGCCAGAAAGGGGCGCTGGATCCCCTGAGACTGGAGTTACAGACAGCTGTGAGACAACATGGGAGCTCAGGGAACCACACCCAGGCCCTCGGCAAGAGCACTGAGCAGTCTCTCCAGCTCACATATTGTTTGTACGCTGTGGGAGTTAACTGCTTTTAGTTGGCTGAACTACAGGATGATGGATTGTTTTGTCTTTCTTTCTTTCGTGTTTCATATATTAAATTTTAAAAGACTGACTGACTGACTTTATGTATTTTGTTTCTTTGAGACAGGGTGTCTCTGTATAGCCCTGGCTGTCCTGGAACTTGCTCTATACACCAGGCTGGCCTGGAACTCAGAGATCCTCCTGAGTGCTGGGATTAAAGCTGTGCACCACCACTCCTGGCTACAAAAGAGTTACTTTGTGTGTGTGTGTGTGTGTGTGTGTGTGTGTGTGTGTGTGTGTGTGTGTGTACACGCGCGCGCGTGCACCTAGGTGTGACTGTGTATATATGAAAGCAGGTGTTACAGGAGTCTAGGAGAGGGAACTGGTCCCCTGGAGCTGGAGGTGCCATGAAATTGTGAGCCTTCCCCATTTCATCGTTGGGAACCAAACTCAGGTCCTCTGGAAGAGCAAGGTGCCCTCTGCACACTAAGCCATCTCTGTGGCCCCAGGCCTTTACTTTTACATTTTATTTTTATTTAGGTTTTTTGAGATGGATTTTCATATAGCCCAGGCTAGCCATGAATTATGTAACCAAAAATGACCCAAACCTTCTGATCTTCCTTGTCACCACCTTCTGAGAGCTGGGATGACAAGTGAGTGCCACCACACCCAATATTATATAGTACTGGGATTCAAACCCAGGACTTTGTGTATGCCAGGCAGGCAGTCTACCAGTTGAGCCACATTCTCAGCTTCCATCATAGGTCTTAGGTTTAGAATATGAAGATGACCCTGGATTGTCTGCTAATAAAGGAGATGGATGCCCTGAGTGGACGGTGACACAAGGACTGGAATCATCCACACTCACTCAGTAGCTCTTCAGTGGCTAAGACTTCCTGGTACTACCTACAGGTCAAAGCACCTGTTGTTCATGCTTTAGAGAGACTGCCACAAAACCCCAGAATGGCTTCATCTTTCTGAGACGCACTATTGTGGGAGGTGCAGAGGTCCCTTTGCTCACATATAAGCACTGGTGGAACCGAGAATGTTAAATATACAAGGCTATCTTTTCAAAAGAAGGGACGTATAACTTGTCATCTGCTCAGAAGGCTGGGAGCAGACATGGTTAATAGCCTGGTGACCTTTGCGCTATCTGTGTGGAAGAGAGGACACCAGATCCTCCCCCAGACCCTTAACATGAGCTTGTCAATCTAAAGAACCCATCTTTAAGGAAGGTGTCACATGTAGTCAATCTATTGAACCCATCTTTACGGAAGTTGTTACACGTGCTTTACAAAGAAAGAGTTTCTCACACAGAATGAATTATCACCAAGAAAATTTTCACTGAATTGTGCTGTGCTTAAATACGCCTACAAAACTACTTTGGTCAGACTCCTGAAGTTTGAACTGATACTGGCTCCTGAGTCGTGCTGAACTGAACTACTTTCTCCTGCAGATTGTTTACTCTGCTGGCCATGGTGACTGCAGAGACACCCCTGCTCCTCAAACCGCACATTATGTCCTCAGGCCAATGACATCTGAGTGGAGGTAGGGGCAGAGGAGCCAACTGAGTAAGACACTCACCATGCAGTCATCAATGGTTTCCGCTAGGCGTGTCCGGTGTCTCCTCCCTAGCCGCATTATCTTCTTCCAGGTGTAGTAGTATTCCACGCACTGAGCCACTGTCTTGGACTTCACCTGCCAAGAAAGTGCGACCACGATTAGCTCCAGCGCTGGATGGCAGGCAAGCTTGGTGGGCCAGTTAATTCCGAAATAGGTAGAGTCTGGCATGCCGACCTCTGAGAGTTCAAAGCCAACCTGGACTTTGGGGAGTTCCAGGCCAGCCAGGGCTACATGGTGAGACTCTTAGAAACAAAGACAAAACCAAAACCCAAAGAGTAGGAACTATTCTTTCCACACTTTTACCTGGACGTCTGCAACACAAGTGGGTTCTCTTAATCCTTTCTTTAAAAAAATTGTAACATTTATTCATGTGTATTTCCTTGAGTGTGTCCACGCATGTGTGGGGGTCAGAGGATAACTTGTGGGAGTCAGTTCTCTCCTTCCACCTTGTGAGGCCTGGATTGAACTCAGGTCACTGGATTTGGCGGCAAGCTCCCTGAGCCATTTAACTAACCCTCTACTATTCAATTATCTTAGGCCTCATTCCAGAAATTCTTTATGCAGGTAATTAACAACCAGCACAAATGCATATTCTTCCCTCCGCCATCTTTTCCTCACAAGGGGCAGTGAGCACTCCATAAACACTGTTTTTTTTTTTTTTTTTTTTGGTTTTTCGAGACAGGGTTTCTCTGTGTAGCTTTGCGCCTTTCCTGGAACTCACTTGGTAGTCCAGGCTGGCCTCGAACTCACAGAGATCCGCCTGGCTCTGCCTCCCGAGTGCTGGGATTAAAGGCGTGCGCCACCACCGCCCGGCCATAAACACTGTTTTGTGACATGATGACCTCTGCCTCCATGACACAGCGTGGAGATTTGTAGAGCAGTCTATGGAGATCTTCTTTTTCTACGCCGCACAACAGATGCTTTTCCATATAAAGGGCTGGAGTACTCACCTCTGACTTGATGACTCTCAAAGCCTATTTATGATCTAGGTGTGGTGCACACCTGGAATCCCAGCACTTGGTAAGTGGGGGCAGAAGGATCAGAAATTGATGTTCAGACTCAGCTACATAGCCAGTTCCAGGCTAGCCTGGGCCATAAGAGAGACCTGGTCTCAAAACCAACCTATACCTATTTATGAACAAGTCCTCAACAACAGACTAAGCATTGTAGGCACAAGAGCTTCCCTAAGGCAAGGGACAAGCTTTGCCCTGTGAGCCCCAGAGAGGCATCTCTTACCCAAGATGTTTCAAGCCAGGTGATGGCACATGCCTGTAATGCCAGCTCTCAGGAGGTGTAGGGAGGAGGACTCGACGTCATCCTTGGCTACATACTGAGTAGGGGGACAGCCTGGGATACATGAGCTGACTCGATGGATAAAGGTATGTGCCGTCGAGCCTAAGTTTAACCCTTGGGACCCACATGGTGGGAGGAGAGAACCCACTCCTGTAAGCTGTCCTCTGGCCTCAACTCCTCCATAAGTACTGTAACCGAACACACACACACACACACACACACACACACACACACACACACACACACACACAGGACAGGAGAGTATCAGGCTGGGATGTAGAACTGCACAACCTTTCCTGGCTGCAGGCTCTCATCTGGAAATCAGCTGCTCTAAACCCTCGGAGCATTCCCGATCTTAGGTCTCCGCATTCGGGATGCTCAACCTGCATATGTCTTGGAATGAAGCATTCCTTCCTTTGCTTAGTTCATAGACCTCTATGCTCAGGTGGGGTTCAGTCACCCTGGTATGGAGATGCGAGGGTGGATATGCAGCCACCTACATGATGGGATGAGGCCACCACCAGAAATGTTGGTTGCCCTCTTCAATGTCCACCTGCCATTTGGAATTACTACACAGGTTCCAGCCCGAGGAGCGAGATATTGTCCCAAAGAGCTCTTGATTAAAAAACTGTACTGACTTGTAAATACCGCACATGAACTAGTCATGGAAGCCAAGTGCTGGGCCTTCCAGGACTAAGGTACAGGCAGAGTGCTACAGTTTTAGTGTGGCTTGTCTCCAGAGGGCTCATGTGTTGGGAGCTTAGTCCCCAGGGTCAGGTGTGACACCTCTAAGAAATGGGGCTTGTTAGGAATGACAGCACACGGCTTGAATCCCACCACTTGGGAAGTAGAAGCGGGTTAACCTCTGGGAGTTCTAGGCCAGTCTGGTCTACATAGTGAGCACTTGCTAAAATGGGGGGAGGGGCCTCTCAGAAAAGGTCATTAGGTCTTAAGGAGCATTACCCTGGGAAGCATCAGGTAGGGGTGTGTGTGTGTGTGTGTGTGTGTGTGTGTGTGTGTGTGTGTGAGGAGGATGCCAGGGGTCCTGGTCTAGTACACCCTGCTTTATTCCTTTAAGACATGGTCTCTCAGTGTACCTGGAGCTCAGTTGGCAGTCAACTGTCCCCAGTGATCCTCCTGTCTCTGCCTCAAAAGCAGTGGAGTTACAGGTACATGCATAGCCCCGCCAAGATTTCTGATGTGGACATTAGGGATTTGAACTCAAGTCCTCATGTCTGCGCAGAAGGTACTCACTCCCTTATAGTCATCTCCCTGTGTCTAAGGGAGTTTTTCAAAGAGTAGCCATCCCAAGAGTGAGTTGACCCTCAACGACTCTGGTTCTGTCCCAGGAAAACATCTCCCTTCCGCTTACACCACCTGCCACTAAGCCCTCAGCAGAGGCCAAGCCAACGGGGCTACCTCAGGCACCAAACGGTGGGTTCTTTGCACTATAAAGCTGTTGAAATACTTGGGCATTTTAAATTTTCTGTCTAAATCACTCTCAGCCAATTAAAACCTATGAAATATGTTATCTATTAATGTATGGTTTCCTCTGTGGGTGCCTTATCTCTTTGCTTCTTTCCATTTTTCCTTTTGAATCCAGGGCCTCATGCATGCTAGCAGGAACTCTGCCACTGAGCTATATTCCAACCCTGAAAGGATCTATCTATCTATCTATCTATCTATCTATCTATCTATCTATCTATCTATCTATCTATCTATTCTACTTATCATCTACCTACCTGCCTATCATCTACCTATTATCTATCTATTATCTATTTATATCTTCTATCTACCTACCTAAATCTATCTATATTATCTCTCTCTGTCTCTCTCTGTCTCTGTCTCCCTGTCTCTCTATTTCTATCTCTCTATCTCTCTATCTTCTGTAAGAGGCTATATATTTATCACTCCCTCTCTTTTTTGGGAGTGGTGGTGTTTTAAGACAGTATCTCACTATGTAGCCCAAGCTGTCCTGGAACTTGCCATGTAGACCAAGCTGGCATTGAATGCAACAAAGATCCACCTACCTCTGCCTCCAGAGTGCTGAGAGTAAAGGTATGTGCCACCGTGCCTGGCAGATATTAATTGTTATCATTACTGTCACGATTATGAGTCTGACTCCAGCAATCCTGACACTAGATAAGGGAAAGCCACCTCCCTCCCTCCCTCCTGCAACATCCTAGGAGAGTGCCATAAGAAATGCAGTCACTTGCCTAGATACACAGGAAGCTAGGGAGGTTGGGATTAGCCCCACTTCTAGTTATGCTGAAAGAACTGCACATTCAACACAACACACAGCCATTAAAACAGAAGCTCAGGGGCTGAGGAGGCTGGTGACGTACTTCACTTGTAAGCAGGGGGATCCAAGTTCTATCCCAAGAGCCCACGTAAGGGAGACAAGACATGGTGGAGCACACTGACAGGCACGGTACCGAGGAGGAGGATCCCTGGTGCCCACCAGCCAGCAGCTCCATGCCAATTGAGAGTCTGTCTCAAACAAAAAAGGTGGGCAGCAGGGGCTGGAGAGATGGCTCAGGGGCTAAGAGCATTGGCTGCTCTTGTACAGAACCCAGGTTCAATGCCCAGCACCCACATGGTGGCTCACAACTCTCCATAACTAGAGTTCCAGGAGATCTGATACCTTCTTCTTGACTCTGTGGGCACCAGACATGCATCTAGTGCCCATACATACATGCAGGCAAACATCCATACACATAAAATAAAAATAAATCACTGAGAAAGGTCAACAGTATCTGAGGAACAACATCCAAGGTTATCCCCTGACTTCCACACACACACACACACACACACACACACACACACACACACACACACACACACACACAGAAACCCTAATACCGCAGGGTCTTAGCAATCTGTGCCATCACTCCCCGTCACCTTCATCACACCACCCCAGCTCCGCGTCACCCTGCAGTGACTGCCATCACTCCCCGTCACCTTCATCACACCACCCCAGCTCCGCGCCACCCTGTAGTGACTGCCATCGTTTCCCACAACGGTGGAAGACAGGCCTTTCGTGAGGATGGTGTAAAAGCAGCACAGGAAACCATCTCACTAAGGTGATGTCCAGAATCTCAAAGTTCCTTTCAAATGAGCAGTGGGAAAAGAGGCTTACCATCTTCTGTACAAAAATAAAGTCCTTGCTGTAAGTCGCCAAGGCTTTATTAAACAGTTTTCTTTCTAGAGATGTCCACTTGTCAGAACCTGGAACAAAACAGAACTTTCATTAGGGATCTCAATCTCTCTCTCTCTCTCTCTCTCTCTCTCTCTCTCTCTCTCTCTCTCTCTCTCTCTACCTCTCACCAAAACAAAAGTCTGGCAAGGTGGTGGTGCATATCCATCATCCCAGCACTCAGGAGGAGGAGGAGGAGGCAGGAGATTGAGGAGTTCAATCCTAGCCTGGGCTACATAGTGAATTTAAGGCTAACCTATGCTACATCAGATTCTGTCTCAAAACAAGAAAAATAAAAAGAGCAGATCCCAATTCTCTGAACATTCATTTGGTCTAAGTCAAGATCCAACTGTCGAGAAAAAGGGGCTATACATATGAAATTCATGTTTGAATATAAAGCTAGTCTAGAGCTGGGAACAGTGGTGTGTGCCTGTAATCCCAGCAGCAGGAAGCAGGACCAAGAGTCCAATGCTAGCCTGGGGCTACATAGGAAAGCCTTGCTTAAAAAGACAAAACAGCAAAAGGAAAAAAAAAAAAAAAAGCAAACAACCAATGAAATGTAGAAGTCAGCAGGCCTGATTCTGGTTCAAAACTCAGCAAGTCATTTAACCTAAGACTTCTGTTTGTAATCAATGAGCAGCAGTAACCAGAACCGCCCCTGTTAGTATTTAGATTTTTGTGAGGGTTAAAAATAATCCCAGGGGGCTGGAGAGATGGCTCAGTGGTTAAGAGCACTGACTGCTCTTCCAGAGGACCTGGGTTCAATTCCCAGCACCCACATGGCAACTCACAACTGTCTGTAACTCCGGAATCCAGCACCCTCCCACAGATACACATACAGGCAAAACGCCAAGAAAATGAAAATAAGTAAATTAAAAAAAAATCCCTTCTGAGCCAGGTGGTGATGGCACATGCCTTTAATCCCAGTACTTGGGAGGATCAGGCAGGCAGATCTCTGTGAGTTCAAGGCCAGCCTGGTCTATAGAGTGAGTTCCAGGACAGCCAGGGCTACACAGAGAAACCCTATCTTGAAAACCAACAAAACAAAACCAGCCTGATAACTGGGAGACTGAGTGCTCACTGGCGCAGCGTATCTACAGCTTTTGCTGAATTATTATTTCACGACGTAAGTACTCATGTAGTCAGTGATCCTCGGGGTGGCTAGGTTCACTGTCTCCACCATCACAAAGGCCAAAGGCCATGTTGTTCAAGGCGACAGCTACTGCCATGATGGTAAGTGACAGTCTTGTGGGACACAGAGAAGGGACACTGCGTTCAGATCAGGACCAGGGCAGCAGGGGAGGCTGTGAAGTAGACAAAAGTACCAGACTGGACTTTTAAAGGTCACACGAAGGTCAGTCAGGCAAGAGATAGAAAGGAATTCTGGGGCATGACTGTCAAGTGCAAACTCACAGACAAGAATAATATATTCATTCACTCATTCATTTAATAAGTACGTTTATCAGGTGTCAACTATAAGCAAGCCACGGTGTCAGGCAAAAAGAGCTGACAGGGACTGTGGGGATGGCTCAGTGGGTAAGAGTGCTTGCTGTGAAAACAGGATGGCCTGAGTTCAAATCCCCAGCACTCAGGTTAAAGCATGCATGGCCCACAGAAGCCTATGTTGGAGGCAGAGACAGGTGGGTCCTGCAGTACCACTGGCCGGCCTGCCTCGCCGAAACAGTAAGCTTCAGGTTCAGAAAGAGACTCTGTCCCAAACAATCAGGTGGAGAGTGATGGAGGAAGATGCCCTGTTCTTTTCTGACTTCTGCATGCGCCCATGCATGAAGACTGTACACACACACACACACACACACACACACACACACACACACACACACACCCCATCTAAAAGGAACTACCATTTAAGAATATTCACTACATCTCAGATTGCTAAGTATTTTATATTTACTAGTCACCGGGCCTCTCTCTCTCTCTCTCTCTCTCTCTCTCTCTCTCTCTCTCTCTCTCTCTCTCTCTCTCTCACACACACACACACACACACACACAATCTAAAAAAGCTGCCATTTAAGAATATTCCTTACATCTCAGATTACTAAGTATTTTGTATTTACCCGTCACCAGGCTTTACTAACAACCCTGTAAGACCTGCACTACTGTCCCGCTCTACAGATGAGGAAACAGGTCCTCTAGCAGGGCTCGGTTCTAGGTTTCAGGGGATGGGAAGCACACCAGGCTGAAGAGATGAGGAGGGGACAGTTAGCAGATTTGCAGCCTGTTGGGGCAAAACTGCCGTGGTCCTAACATGCCATTTATGTCTTGCTGATCAAACTCGATTAATGATTTTTCCTTTCTAACGCAATAGGATACGCCAGGAGACTGGATTCAGAATGCAACTGGCTTATCCAGAGTGAGAAACAAAGACCACATGGCGGGTGGGCAGGTGGGAGGCTTGCTGTGGTTTGGATGGCTTTAAATGTGCACTCCTAGCATCAGGTTATAATCGTGGTCCATGGTGTGGTGGTGTTGAGGAGTGGCCCTTTGAGAGTTGGGGCCGAGTGGGAAGTCATTCCCGGCCCCTCCGCAGTCAGTCTTTGGCTTGCCATCACACCAGGTGATCTTTCCCTCTTACAGTCAATCTGCAGAGGGTGCCACCTGCCACGGCTGCCCCCAAGACCTCACCAGAGGGCACCTAAACACAGACTTCCATTTTTTAAAACTGTAGCCTAAATCCATCTATTTTCTCTATAAAATATCCAACCTCAAGCATTTCATTATAGCAACAGAAAACACAGGGCTCTTAGTTCTGGCTGTGCTAGGAAAGGTCTAGCCACCGTGGTGGGCACACAGAAGACCACACTATTCTTCTGGCTCCCAAACTCTCTACATCTCTGATTCCTGGATGGCACATGGCTGGCTGGCCACTGACATTCCATCATCACCATTTCTCAGAGCTCTTAAAACTGCAGTTTTGTTTTTAAAGGGGTCTCATGATGTAGCCTTAGCTGGTCTGGAACTTACTATGTAGACCAGGCTGGCCTCTTACAGAGATCTGTTTGCTTCTGCCTCCAAGGTGCTGGAATTACAGGTGTGCGCCACCGTGCTGGAACCCCATAGCATCTTACTCCTAGCTAGGGCAGGTCCAAGTTTTCCATTTTACTCTGGTCATCTGCCAGGACTTAAGCACAGGCAATCTGAATAGCATTTCTATTCAAGCATATAAAAACTGGGTGAATGAAGAGAGCCTCTCTGGTAGGCAGCCATCCTGGGATTGTTGAAGGAGCATGTGGTTCAGTGATGTAAATGCAGGTGTCTGAAATAAACACCCTTTCCACATAAATCTTTGGTGGGTCTTCCAGCCAAGAGCTCTGGTTCTAGACTCTGAATAGTCCACAGTCCAGCTGGCTGGCTCAGGCCTCTAAAGACAGAGCAACTACTCATTTCCTTTGGTTTGCAAGGTCGCTTTTTTTTCAAGACAGGGTTTTTCTCTGTGTAGTTTTGGTACCTGTCCTGGATCTTGCTCTGTAGACCAGGCTGGCCTCGAACTCACAGAGATCCGCCTGGCTCTGCCTCCCGAGTGCTGGGATTAAAGGCATGCGCCACAACCGCCTGGCGCAAGGTTGCATTTTGACAGCATTGAAGAGAATGTTGTGGAGAAGCATCTTCTTCCAGATCTTCAGGATTTAAAGAGCCTGACTTCAAGCGCAAACCACCACAACCGGGTGTGTGTGTGTGCATATGAACATGTGTAAGGGAGGGTGGAAACATCTGTACCTGGCGGGGAGGGGGTTTCCAGCTCTTCTCTGCTGCTGGAGAGGTTGAAAGAAGAAGGCAGAGCAGATTCACCAGCCAGCCACTTTAGCTGAGTGACTAAAGAAAAGTCATGGCTCCCCCTTCAGGCGTCCATCAAAACAGCAAAGAGGTGAGAGGATCAGAAAGACAGTGTCAGAAGGAGATGATGGTATCCTGTCACACAGCTCAGTCACAGCAGGGGCTGTTGTGCTGGCCCCTGCAGGGCAAGGATGGTGGTCCTTGGTGTTTCCTCGGATGAAGCACCCAACCCCGCTAACACCCACCTCCAAGCAGATCAACGAAAATTCTTTCCAACTTCACAGATTTCTTGGAGTTATTGCCACTCCACCTGGAGACACCGGCAGGGTCATCCAGCCTTCTCAAGCCTGCAGCATCTCTAGGCAGGCTACGTGTACTTCTCAGGCTTGCCGGGCTCACTCTCACTGCTGGTCCAAAGAGCAGGGCTAAGTTCCCAGCTCCGCCTTCTTTTGAGATATCCACTCCTCTGTGTGTCCACAAGGCTTGCTGGTCCACTTGCTCGGCAGGAGTCCCCACACTTCAAGAAGAAAGGAGACCTCCTGGGGGGTGCCTTGGGGTGTGGTTCTGTAACGAGGTCTTCTGTCGCACATCTTCACTAGTCCTGGATAGAGGTGGGATGGTGGCTCCCTTTCTTTTCTTGTCACTTGTACTTTGAGTGACAGGTGGGAAGCACAGCCTAGAGAGGGTGGCACTTGTACAGTCCTTGGGTGTGCGGTTTAGTGAAAAGGACAGCGCTTGTATGTGTTTGTGTGTGCAATGTGCTCAATGGGGCATCTATGAATTTAAGAGCGGAAGCTAGACCAGACAGTAAACCCGTCTCTCTCACCCCCGCCCCCCCAAGAGATGGCCTCTAGAGACTAGGGACTACACACAGGAGTTGAATTCCACCCCAGGGCCTTGGACTGAATTCTTGGTACAGATAAAATGACATCTGAGCATATGACATCTCTAGGCCATGACAAAGGGCGACTTTTGTCAGGAGAGCTTCGGCTGTGAACGTGCCCCAGGCATTTTTTCCTTCTGGGACAGCAGGGAAGTCCACTTCTTAGTTTCTTCGCCCTTGAACTGGGGATGGTGGCCAGTTCACTGTGATCGACACTGCTTGGTCATTTATGTGTTCAACAGATGCTCTGTGTCTCTACTGGTCACTTGGGCAGATTCTGTATCAGCTCGGGCTATGGGACATACACTGTCCCTCTGATATGTGACTATGTCAAGGCTGCCTGTCCCTGCTGGAACTCCGTGCTTGGGTTCTCACAGCTCTGCCTCTCTCTGTAAGAGCCCCGCCCCCTCTCAGCTGGCAAGTGGGGTTAGTGGGCTGACACTCCCCCACACTCTCGTTCCACCTGGGGATGCCTGGCTGTTGGGCTATTATCAGCAGGGCCCCCTAACAAGCCGATTAAGGCTAATGACAAGGAGCCTAATTAACTGGATGAAACGGGCACTGGAGCAGTATCTAGAGGAAAAATGCACTGAGCTTTCGTTGCTGGGAAACGGGCTCTGGACGGTGGCTAATTTGGGGGCAATCTACAGCAAATCCAGGCAATTAAAAACAAACATTCCTAGGGCAGAGAGAACTTGGACACAGTATCTTTTTAGAGGGTCTTTCTGGCTTCTTTTCGGGATTAAAACCCACACACACACACACACACACACACAAACTTTTATTGGTGTCGTTATTGTGGTTACAGCAGAGACATGCTGGCTGCAGAAAACAGGAGACTTTACACAGACTTCCAATGTCATACAGAGTATTACAGGTCAGATTTGACCTCCTTGGGATGC